>NW_005842920.1:408374-426240 GCF_000455745.1 Alligator sinensis
CACACACACACACACACACCCCTCCCCCTCAATTCTTGGATGCTGAAGAGAGCATTTTCCATTCAATGAGATCATAAAGCTGTGTAATTGACACATCCTTGCCATTTCTCTCAGGGCCATGATATGCCTATGGGAGACTGAAGGAAACACTCTTTGGAGGAGACACCCTGCCGTGCCAGGATAGAGAGTTTATCATAGACTGCTTGGGGTCCACCTGTGACACCCCTGATTGGTGCCAGTTTTGGCTCCTGCAGACAGTATGTAGCCTGCCCAGACAGGAGCTATGGGACAGGCTGCCCCCCAGCCCCACATAGAATGGCAAGCTCCACTCCAGGGACTCTTCCCTGGGAGGATAGAAACAGGAGTCATAAGGGGGAGGCTCAGAACAATGGCTGAGGGGGAATGTTTCCCACTGTGCCCTGACTGGGAAATGCTGGGGAACAAGGGGGAACTGGGACAAAAGATGTGGCACGTGGAAGCTGATGATTCATGATCTGAGGAGGCAGGAAGACATATGGCAGGGCCTGCTCTAGGGAGCAGCAATGGGCAAGCCAAGTGAAGCAACTCCAGGCTGCCCAAGACCCAATGTTGGTGCCACCAGAGGCACCAGGGACCACCCCCTTCCAGGCCCAATGTGCTACCCTTAAGCACTGGCAGTTGCCCCATGTGCCCTGTCTCCTCAAGCAGTTCCAGACCAGTTTAAAAGGGCACAGGAGTGCTCAGAAAGTGGGGGAAAGCATAGTCTACCAGCCCATTGGCCAGGCAGTTGGCTTGGAAAGCTTCTGGCTGCAGAGCCTGGCATCTCCAGCTTGTGCCCCACCAGCCGGGAGGCCCAAAGGTATTTCTTCCACTCTCAATGGCCCCATTCCTAGCCTGGGTCGCACTGTGGGGGAGCAAGGCAGCCTTGGCAGGGATAGGCAGTTCCCGGTCTTGGGTCAGATGCCCGACATGACATCCCTGGTGGTGACAAGGGCCACAGGTCCATGGTGGTCAAAGGGAGAAACATGGCCCCAGGGGTCCATGTGGGAAAGCCAGGAGTCCTCAGTGTCCACTGCAGGGATGCCTTCTGACCCACATTCCCCCCCACAGCTACCTCCCAGCCTGCAGCTCTCTCACACAGACAGACAATATGTCTGGGATCGCACAGCTGTCCAGACACAATATGAAGTCCCTGGTCTTGACTCCAGACCTTGAAAGTATGGTGCCAGGTCAAAAGGCCCCTACTCTGTGCCTTTCCTCCAAAACTTCATGTTTTTTTAATTATGGGATCAGGGGCATTCTCCCTAACCCCAAACCCCCTTCCAGGTTCTGTTGCCACTTTCTCAACCCCTCCAAAGGCTTGCTGTTTTGTGTTAATTGGGAGAAGGGACCAAGCTGGGATATGGGCAATGTTCAACCGGATTTCTTTCTTAAACACAGTTAAAGTTCGGCAACCACAACATTTTAAACTGCACCATGTCTCTTCCTCATGATGCATTCCCCCACAACCCTGTGTGTACCCCTGGAGAGAGTTGAGGAGGGAGAGGGGAAGGGAGCTGGTGCCTGGCCAGCCTGGGTTGTAGGCAGCGGTGCCCATAACACAGGGCCACAGAAACCTATGGAAACCATGGCTAGGGCAAGGGCCAGGGGTGGTGCTAGGCAGGGACTTGTGGAGCTATAGCCACCCCAAAATTTGCCTTAGCCCCCAACCCATAGCCACTCATCCCAGCACCACCCCTGTCTAAGGCCCCTGCCTTCCCCATGGGCCGCCACCACCACCCACCCCACACAGCTGAGCCCCCCCTGCTCCCGCCCACAGAGGCTTAGCACTCACAGCCCAGCCAGGACCCATCTGTTTGCACACACAATATATTTTTATTCTCCTTTTGTAGATGACATAGATAAAACACTTGTTTACATGGGTATTGTTAAAAAAAAAAAAAATGTATGTTTGGCCAGAAAATATATAGCGCAGCCCCCACAATTTTCTGTCTAGACCACCTCAGCACCTCCACTGGGAAGAGGTTGGTGCCACCCCTGGCAAGGCATTCAAAGCCCTCCAGCCCTACTCATCCAGGGAGGGCTCCCAGTCCATGCAAATGAAGAGCCAAGATTTCATGGATCCAGACAGCCTGCTGCTGTGCAGAGCCAGGGACACCAACATTGGCGGGATGGGGAATATAGGCATCTGGGACACACGGACACACACCCCGGGCATTCAGGACACACACACACCCCCCCAGATGTCAGAAACACACATGCATGCACAGACATACACACAGAACCCAGGCATCTAGAACACGGACACACACACATACACAGAACCCAAGCATCCAACACACACATGCACACAGAACCCAGGCACCATGACAGCAGGGGGGTTGGAGGCATGATGACCTGCACCCAGCAGCCAAACAGTGTTTGGCTTGGCCATTTGTCTCCACTTGGAAGTCTTTGGCAGTCCGGGAAGCCTACAGGGCATGCGAGAGACCACCTACCTGCTGGGCTTGGCCCATGAAGGCAAGCTCTGAGCCCCACCCTCCACTCACAAAGACTAATGTATTTTGTACTTGCTCCCCGTCTAACCTTGGGTGTTTAGAATAAAGCTCAAAAGTTGGAGTACTCTGCCTCAGCCTTCTTGAACTCCTGTACTTAGCCTAAAATTCCAGATAGCTCAGAAACTCACAACAGCACTCTCTGAACTCTCCACCTATGATCAGCATGCTCCCCTCTACACAGCTTTGTGCTAGTTCTACTGAGAACGGTCTTAAACAATTGTTCTCGATGAGTGCACTGCGGTCAGCACTGAGCGCACACTTTTTTTTTTTGCAAGGACCAGCTATGAGGAACAGATGCAGAAGAATCTGTAACTATTAAACACCTACCACTTCAGAACCTAGAACAGAACAACACAACCCTGTTAAATATTAACATTCCATGAGTGTCTATCAAATAACTGTTCCTCTTCCGCCTAGAGCAGCTGGTACACAAAGAAAACAACAGCCTACTGTTGCTGCACCTGCTGTAATTTTTCTATTAGCTTAGGTATGGATCTAGAGGTACTTCCACAAGGGTTATCAATTGTGTAAGTCACTACAATGCAATTTCTATTTTCTCAGGTTCCTCTTTTTAAAAACTAGGTAATTAAATAAATGCAAAAATCAAGTATCCAAAATATGCAAAATGCCAAAATTTCAGTCGTCTGTATAATCTGAATTTAGACCCACTATGAGAATACCTTGTGTAAGTGTCTTTAATTACACAATTGCACAGCATTTTTTTTACAGGACTTCTGGTTTTGTGGGTGCATTGGGGGGGTGCTTTAGGGATGACTGGGATGTTACACCTGCACTGAAATGTCAAATCTGACTGTAATTTATGTAAGTATACCCAGTCTTGGATAACCATATAGCCACAGAGCCCAGTGGGGTCTAGCTGCTGGTTCTATCCAGGTGCTAAGCAGGTTTTGCATTCTTCACAAAACTATGTGCTGCTACAGCTACACCATGAGCATCATCACAGGAAAGATGAAGATTTAACTTCTGCAGCTTTAATCTCTATCAAGATTCAATTAAATTCCCTCTCTCTCTTAAAGGTAGTCTAACCAGGAAATAAATGATGCACCTGTGGTAGAGCATTCTGTCCAATAGGACCATGACATTCTTTCTGGCACGTTATGATTTCAGACTCCGGTACTGGGTATCAAGCCTCCTGCAAAAGCACTAGATTAACGACTTGAATTAAAATATTAAAGAAAAAGAATTAATAAAGTGCAGTGAGAATGCAAGGCTCCTTACTGAAGGGGTGATTATTTTGGATTACGGTTTTATTTTTCAGAGTAGACTTCTAAGTCTGCAATAAATATTCACACTGACAGCCATATGCTGCCCTTGTTTGTGTTGCTGTTAATGGGAGCTATCTACCTCTTAGAAAATATTTTTTTCAGTCGAGAATTCTTTATAATACTTTCACAGTATTTACTGTGAACAAATATTATACCCCTAATAAAATACATCCTTAGAACTGGCATATAAATCATTCATCACTATACTAAGAGAGTTCCCCAAAAAGTCACTCAGACAGTATCAGTAGAAAAATAAATAAATAAATGAACATGGGTTTTTTAAAGGGAAAGATATAGCGTTATCACTGAATGTGGTTTATAATGGAACTTGCTGTTAAATTAAAGCTTACTCCCTCAAGGGCTCTTACATCCATTTCAAAATGTTTTTAAAGCATTTTACTCTTCAATAGATCACCAAAAAGCCATGGAAATAAAACCAATTAATAAGAATTCAGTGAGGAGAGAGAGAGAGAGAGAGAGACATTCACCATAAAACCAAGAATGCTTTGAGCTCTGTAGAGATTCCTTTCAGCCACACACAGCTCAGCTGGAAACATCCACTAGTCCCACAATGCACATGTTTTCAATTACAAACTACAGATTTTATCAGAGTTTGAGTTAATTATTTTATACCACCAAGATGAAAGCAATTCATGTTTAAAAAAAGATGTACACATCTTCCTATTTTAAAGCTAAAATATTTGTGCTTCCCAAGAATAGAATATGGATCCCTTTGGGATGATGATTTTTATTTTATATATATATATATATATATATCATTGTGATAAGGAATCTATTTCTCTCCTGTGGTTTACCTCTCTTGAGTTATCAAGCCTTCCCAGCATAATGAGATCAAAATTACATCTCATGGCAGTCTATTATGCTCTCTTTATTTACAGGCTGTTTAGAACACAATAGCTCCTGTGCCAGCCTTTGTAAATATGATCCAGTACTCCACACGCTGCTGTTTTCAACGTCCAAACCCTGTCAAAATAAAGCAACCCAAAGGAAATGAAGCTGTTTTTGTTAATATCCCCAATGTACCATATAAAGTACACATCTAGAATGTACTTCAGATTTATATGTTAATAATATCTGCTTATATTTAATAAGTAAATCAAACACATGGTTTTATAAAACACAAAAATGACCCATCAGAGATAAATCTCTAAAATATAATGTGTTGCTGAACTTTATGTCATTATCTAAGTTATAACAGTGGGGAAATTATATATTTTCTAAGTATAATGTATTAATAGACACAGTTTCCACTTCAGAAAATCAACATTTTCTGGCTCTTTTTTGAGAGACAGATACCCAAAACCGAAGGCAAACGAAACCAGGTTTCAAGACAAGTTGAAGCAAAAAAAAAAAAAAAAATACACCACCCTGCCTTGTTTTTAAAAATTGTTCAAATGGTGAAGTGGGGGATCATATACAGAGGCAACTATGCAGAAGGAATCAAGGCCTGATTTTCAGTTCTGATAGCTCATGCTCTTAAGACCTTAAGGAAGAAACACACTCCGAGATAAAATCTCCCATGTTTTTGAAGCAAAGGATGTCTGTGGTAGGCAGGGTGACAAGAGACCTGGGTTCTAATCTCATTTCTCTCACTGGCTTGTTCTGTGACTATAAAGGAATCACTGGACCCTACCATGTCTGAGTTTATTGATCCCTGAACTGGGAAGAATAATCCTTGCAAATATAACTTTGTAAAGCAGGAAATTTACCCAACAGATGTAATAGATAGATTGTATAGAAGAGAGCCACTCACAGCTTTGAGTTAATTTGTGGCAAACACTCATTGCTCCAAATAATTTTTTGCAGGAAAGAATGAAACCATAACCAGAACAATCTGGCCAGAATACCAGTGAACACAAACATCACACTATAAATACCGTCAGCCTTTCTATTTTTATAGGAATTGTCATATAAATTAACACAGGCAAAAATCATACTGGCAAGGAAAATTAAAGGTTTCTCCAGTTTGCGTGCCTGACCTGCAGGAAAGTCTCCCTCAGCTGACTAACTAGCATTGCGTTTGTGTTGTAGACAATAAAATGTAAAAATTTTTCCTTTTCCTGTCAGCAAATGATGAATACATGTGGTACATATTATTTAATATCACTAGACCACCAGGGAAGAAGATTTAGGTGAGCAGCAGCAGAGCTGTACCATTTATTTTTATTACCATGCATTAAAAATTACGTTTACAGATAGTTGTTTTTCTCCCCCCAATAAACCAAGATAAAAAAATCAAGGAGAATATTTAATAAAACTGGACCACCAGGGAAGAATTTCAAAAGTTGTTTTAGTTTGTTTTTTTTTATTGACAACTTGGATTTTCGTTCTCTCTTTTTAAATTTCCAATTATTTTTAACTGCAATTTGTGGAGAGATGATTTTAAAATAGAAGAGCACAATGAGACTTCAACTGGGGGAGTTTCACACAGATTAAGTTGTCCCTTTACAAGGGTAATTAGCTAATCAACTAGTCCCTCAACACGGGCAGTTTTATAACACCTGTGTAGCTGCCCACACCTTATAAAATGTTTTGCAGATGTATGTCCCCACAGATTCAACAAGATAGCCTTGATTCCTAACATTATTTTCCAGGATCCAGTTGTTTCAACTGAAATCTTAAGTACAACAGCTTCAGTGGCAGCTGGATGGAATTCTTTGCTATTTTGTATCTTATACAGACTGCTTTACACAAAGAAGTGCAAAAAAACACAAACAAAAAGCCCAAACAAACCCCATTCACTTGAATTCTAATTTCAGCTGAACACTGAAAGTAACATAATTCATTTCTGTGATATTCCTGATGCCAGCAAAACCAAGAAGTATTGGAAATACTATAAATCAGTTTGCTTATGCTATTTCCAGATGATTCCTCTGTTGAAGAAATTTAAGGACAAATACTAAAGCCTGCACCTATTAGACAAGATGGGCTTCATAATCAACCATACTTGGGATCAGGTAAGCCTCTGAATGTCTGGACATATATCCAAACAAATCAAGCCACTGAACCTTTTCCCCTAAGTCAGTAAAGACGGAGCAGTAAGTAGAAGAGTCCACTCTACTTTGTTGTGCTGATCAGGTTCATGTTACTTCCCAGTTGACAAAAAAAAAAAAAAGCAACAATTTTGCATGCACAGCAGGGTAATAAAAACATGCAGTGACACATGAATGTGCAGTGATCTTTCTGAAATGTGCACTAACTTTTCAGAATATAAATGCTAGCTCTTTGCAAACACCTCTGGCTCCCACCGCCACTGGCTGCAATTTTATTTGCTAGTTTACAAAATGGCAATAGATCACCCCCACCCCCTTGGTTTTCATGGCAATAGATTCTCCCTACCCCCACCCCATACATGGCTTTCAGAGTCAAATGTCGTCTGCCTCAAAATTAATATCTGCTGGGTGCATTTTCAGTTTTCAAGATTTTTTAATCTGCTTGCATGCCCAAGTGTTATAAACCTAAATAAGATCTACACATACCAAACACATCCAGGGCAAAGGGGAGCAGATCTCTCTCCTTGTCTAGGATGCAATCCAAAGCTCACTGAAGTCAGCTGAAACTCTCCCTCTGACTTCAATGGGTTTGGATCAGGCCTTTAGCCTCTTTTTCCATACTGGGGGAAAAAAAGTTAGTGAACATGAGAGTTTTTACTTACAAAACTTTAACAACAAAAATAGAATCCCTTGCCAAAGTTTCAAGGTCTGCAAAAGATTATAAATTTTTGTCAAAGTTTGTGAAACTTCACAAAAGTGAACATGCCAGCAAGTATAAACCTTAATAAACAAGCTAAAATTATTTGTTACTAAAATTCTTTGTTACTTGTAACCGAGTGAACAAAGCAAGAAGAAATGTAGTATTTCATGAACTATGCAATATTATTCATTGCTTTATTTCTTTAAAATAAATACAACACTCTGGAAAGATTATAAAGGTATTGGCCATGCAATATAGACAGCAGCTGTGTAAGTGCCTCTATTGCATCATAGGCATATGCCCCAACCCCATTCTGGAAGACCATGTCACGGGGTTTACTTCTTATGTCCAGTCTTTTTTTCACTGCTTCAGCTCAGCATTGTGATAGTATAGCTTCTTTGGTATTAAACACCTGTCTGCTTAGAATCATACTAAGATCATGGATTCATTCATGTATATCAGGGCTATCCAGTGTCTGGGTAGCCAGGGCCTGCACCTCATCCAGTCTGCACCAGTGGGGGCTGCATGCCCTACAAGCTGTAATAATGCAATCATGGGCCCCATGGTCCACCCTTGTTGCATCACATACGTAAGCAAGCAGGTAAGCCAACACACACACATTGCACACCAAGGCAGCCCCTCTCCCCAGAGCACAGCACACACAATTGACAGACAGTTTTCCCCTTCTCCCTGGACCATATCCATGAGCAGACACCCCCGCCCCCTCGATCACAAGTAAGGACTCCCCTATGCATCATATTGCAGGCTAAGCTACACTACCCTCTCAGACAGGCACAGAAAAGAGGAGCCAGAAGGTATCCCAGGACCCTGTCTGCTGCTGCAGCCACACCAATAGGGGAGCAAAGGCCAGGTAGGAGCCTGGGTGGGGGAGGGGCTGCCAATTCACACAAGGTTCACACAGCCTGTGAGCAGGTAGTTGGACAGCCCTGATGTATAGGTGCCTGAATTCACCTGCTTTCAATCACTACCTCAAAGTCAAACCTAACCAGGTGATGTTTATCCCCTTGGCAGTCATACCTTGTGTTCCTTCCCTCTGCAGCATAGCAGGAAAGAGAAACTGAGAAAGCACATTTGAAGCCAAATCCTTAACACATTTTGGGTCTGTTGGCATGAACACATGGACATAGCTTCAATCAAATAGAAATATAACATAACTTTTTTATTTTGTATGGAATCCTTCATAGAAATGATATCCCAAGACATTTCACAGCGCTCAGTAATAAAGTTACAGAGTTAAGTAAGAAGTAACAGGAGATGCAGAAAATATATTTTTTCAGATGAGGACTGAAATGGGATGGAGAGTCAATGAGGTGAAGAATGGGAGTTATACATGCATATCAATGGGAGAGCAGACTCAGCTCTGAGCATGAATAAGGAGGCAAACTGTGTATCCTTATTCTCTTTCCTGATCTTATCTGATCACTTCAACCAACATTTTAAAATTAATCAGGAACTGAAAGTTCTCCCACAGCAGCAAAGAGAAACTGGCTCCTTGAAAAGAAACTATAAATATGATAACATATGGGCCTCCTGCAAAAGCAGGTTCTGCTGCCATAGTCAATGCCAGCTGCTCTTTCACCTGCAGAGTTAAAACATTTAACATATACAGCTGAAATGCAAGTTTGGGCCCTTCCCAAGAAACTACAAACCAAAGAACAATGAACCAAATAGTCTGCTGGCTCTTCAGGGGTCATGAGATGTCAGTTCTGAATCCTTCACAGAGCAACACATGCATTGTTATTATTACTCACCAAAAACAGATGAAGAGAACTAAAAGGAAATCTCTCTTAGTAAAACAAGCTAAAAATAGTACATGCAAAGAGCATGCCAGTTGCTAAGGGCAACGTATAGCTGATGAATGAAATAATGATGATAGACAACAAACTAATCCTCATTCCCATGCTAAATTCTGGTCCACTAAATAAATTAGTAAAGTCATCAATATCATTATTACATTTACCTTCCACAGCATCTGTACTGTCCCTGCTGTTCCTCTTTGTTTTTGTCCCTTTACTAATGCAATCTGCTCTGTAACTATTCTGTGGTGCAGACTAACATCAAAAGGAGATGAGAAACAGTGGAGAGACATGGTAAATGGGCCTGGAATGTGATTTTTTTCTCCACTAGTTGGAGTAAGTTAAAATGTTTCCATTACTGGCTTTCCTACTTGTGCCTCTTGTTCTGAAACACAAGGTCTTCCTTGGCACTAGTATGTTAAGTTCGTTTTCTCCTACTTTTACTTCCCTATTGTGTAACATTAGGAAACATATTAAGGAGCTCTGACACCAGAAATAATTTGTTTCTGAATTTTTAATGCTAATGACTATACATTTATATAATATTAATGATGCTTTGCACTTACATAGCACTTCTCATTCCTTATGATCCTAAAGTATTTTACAAACTAATATACAAATTACGTGCAAGGGCCATTCACTTCATCCGTTGTAAAAGTGCAGTCACTTCTGTGTTGTACCACAGTAGGTGTTTAAAACAAAGACAGACTAATACCTTGCACAACAAGATCTTGAGGGAGAGATCAGGTAAGTGAATTTTAATTATCATCACTTAAATTTGGCCAAGGACACCAAGATTAATCCAGAGTTCTTTACATAAAATGCCATAGGACTTTTAAAGTTCATAGATTGTCAGACCAACAAAAGCAAAGTATGCAGCTACCCTAATCCCCCAGCCCAATGGCTTTACATACACCAGGTTTTGCCACTTTGACTATATTCCATTTGAAATGAGAGGGGTGTTTTCTCCCTTTGAGGTAACTAAGTGAGATGAAGCTAGCATTAGCCCGGATCTCCAACTGTTTCCATTACATGCCAAATATGTTCCTTGCAGTTTAGAAGCATTTATTGCTCTGGAATCTTATGGAGAATCTTTAGTTCATCTGCAGTTGCTGTAATGCAGCATGTTTAAAAGTATGATTTGTGTGTGCTGTATGGAGAATTCAACCCAGCCCAAAGATTTGCTTTCCACTGACAAACAGAGGAAACCATATTTGGTCAATTCAGTTTCTTTCTCCTGTTTTCCTGTTCTAAGTTTATAATTGTCAGGAACAGCTGTGTACATTGCCAATCACCTTCCTAAAAACTAACAGGCCTCCAATGGACAAAACATCTATTCTGCTGCTAAATTTGTTTTTAATTGTATTACAAGCAGGAAAAAAAAAATGTCCCAGCTGTTAACACTAACTCAGTAAGGCCAAAAGGAGACATAGAGCAGACATTGGGAAATACTTCAAAAAATTCTTGTAGTTTGTCATGATTTAATAGCATATATTTCTGGCTTGAGAGCATTCTGAAACATATTTGTATGACAATATAAATGACAGGCTACCACTATTAATTTTGGGTCATAATGTCTGAAATTCTGCTTCAAAAATAAATACAGTATTTTCTCTTTATTCTGTCAGGTAAATACTAAACTGTTTTGTCATAATAATTTTACAGCTCAGTGTTTCACCTTGTATTGCCTTGACTGCTGAAGGTAATAGGGGCTTTTTTATTATGCCAATAAATTCAGTCAATTGACTTATCCTTATATCCTGTTTCCTGAACTTAACGAGAGATTCTGCATCATTAGGAAAACACATCATCCTACAACAGGATCAAAAGCAAAGGAAACTTGATAATAAGTCATTTTGATTCCAGGGAATGTTCACTAGGCAAACTTTCAATATTCTGGCATGAGCTAGGGTGAATAACTACCCTTGCAAGTGGCAGTTTTCTGACTGCTGTACTCATACTCCAGATATCCCAGAAAGTTTATCCAGAATCCAGCTCTCTCTAAATATGAGATGCTTTCAGCGCTGAAGGCATATATACCCTTATAAACTCTGTTTTGCTTGTACTTTAAGAATCAAAAGGCCTGGACTTCCAGACCACACATCAAAAATATCAAAGCAAAACATTTTAAGAAATGTTTTTAGCAAGGTTGCTGTTGTTTTTGTAAAACTTTAATTATAATTTTTTTTCTAGTAACAGTTTTTATGCTAATAGAGAACTATTAAAATGTTATAGCATTGAAATGATAACTTGGACCTAAAGACACACTGTATTTTTTGATGTAGACAGACAAAAAAAAATCAGAATCCATGTGGCTCCTTCATTGACTTAACTGAAAATCTACTGGAACATAGGGTGCCACTGAAGTTAAAAAGCCCTGAGTAGACAGAGGGATTCACTGACACAGAACAAACTACAGAATATAATGCAATCACTTTACCATAGGTTGATTCACCATCGCTGCGTCATGTCACCTCTGCTTATGCTGCAACTGTTTTGCAATTGTGCCACCATACTTCACAGTACTGATGTATACTTTGGCAAAACAAAAGTATAATGGGTCCAAAATTAGGCTTTTAGAAGAGTCCTTATTGAAAAAGAAAAGCAAATTTAAGTCTATAAGCAAAGAATTATACTAAAACCATGAATACACCACCTCAGGGCACACAATTGCTCACATGCATGTTTTCATGGAACTAATGGGAGACCTGGAACTAAATATCTCATGTTTAAAAGAATGGCAGGTTCTGAAACCATAGCATGACTCCAGTTTTTATTAGTGAGGAATTAGGAAAAACTACCCACTTTATTATCTTGATTATGTACAGAAAATACAGGAAAATAAAAGGTATCATATTTTATATTATGATTTTGGTGGAGCAAGTCCCTGAATTTCTTAAATGCAACATCTAGGATTAGACAGAGTTGTCTTTGATTAGGTGCAGAGATGGACTGAGGAGGCAGAATATCCATCCAAAATTAGTTTATGCTGGTTCTGGATTTCAGGTTTGAGATTAAACAAGGGCATAGACTCAGGGTGGGCAATTTCAGTGATGATTTGAGTTGTAGTTAGGATACAGCCCCAGGTGATAGAAATCTCATGCAGTCCCTTCAGTTACTATGTAAAAAAAAAAAAAAAAAAAAAAAAAAAAAAAAAAAATTGTTCTGTTGAGATTTCCACCATTTTGGTTGAATCCAATCTTAATCTGAAAAAGATATCCCCTAGTATTCTGACTAAAACCTGATCGAGCAATTGAGTTATGAACTGACAGTTCACATTCAGTCACCAGAATTTCAGAATAGAAAAGGTTTAAAAAGCTAGTGAAAAGATTTCTGGCCATGGATAAAAGTTCCACTCCTGTATTCTTAAACTTTTATTAATTCAGGTCTACCAAACTCATAGTCCAAAATCTACTTCTGAGAGTAAAAGCTAGAAAGATCAGGCCCTTCTTCATGCACAGTGCTTTGTGAAATAAAGGGACTTCATTTGGACTGCAACAAATGAAATCTTTATTTGAAGTGCTATGTCCACAGTGGAACACACCTGCTAACTTTAACATGCTATTTCTTGACTTGAATATTTTCAGAAGAATTTGGTTTGGAAGAAAGAAACCAGTATGGATAATGTAGAGAGGAGCCCAAACATTCTCTTTTTTAATTTATCCAGACTTTTTTTTATTATTTACATTTTGTGATTTACAAAATTTGTGTTAGCTAGTATTGTACTTTTCTATACTAGTTTCTTCATCTGAAATGAGAAGAAAAAAAGTGAAGTATGACATGACAAGAATTGGTGTTCGGATGGTAATTCCTGCCTGAACAGAAACTCACAACATTTCCATTACACCTCTAAAGTAAAAAGAGCCGCAGTCTCATTTCTTTGAGAAGCTTTAGGTATACATACGAATTTCTGTATGCTCTTCTGAACTTCCAATCTTTGAGAGTTTACCCATTACTAATAAGTATTTTTAATTAACTGTTATGCTTAAAGGATAACGGAAAATTTCCAGACAAAAATCATATACAATTTGCATAGTACCTTAATTAAATTAACAACTTATCCATAAAATTAAAGTTCTGACAAAGCCACTAAAGCAAGGAATTCAAAGTTAATACTAAATATGACCCTCTGAAGTTGTGCTGAAAGAATGCAACGCTTTATTATATACTATACAATATCACAGGCACATGATATTGTACATTTATGTAGAATACATTTATGTTAATACACTTGTGCACATTAATGATGGATTTTCAAACATAAACTATGAATGTGTTTGTCTTTGTGGATATACATTAAGGCTTGCCTTTAATCTTCCTTTTCCAGAAAGATTTTTTTTCATACTACTGTTCAGCCAAAAGAGAAAATGTCTTCTCTCAGTAGAAAGATACAAGAAACTCCTTTCACACTGTGTTGCTGAATCTGGGACCATGAAAATACAACAGTTTCATTGGTAGCTGTACTACCATATGGAATAGAAGTGTCCAAGAAAATACCTTTTAGACTCTTTAATATAAAGTTTACTGGTACATAATAGCTCTCCACTGCATAAGTATGTACCCATAGAATATGTTATGCATATTACTGATATACACTAATATTGGAGACAGTATAGTCAGATGGGTCACAGAGTACTGCATGGGACTCCAATCTGCAAACTAATGATTTCTCTTCAGTATGCAAGTTATTGACATGGTAGACCACAATGGTCAATTGTGTCAAGGTCTACTCAATCACTCCTTGATACAAGGTTCCTTTGGAGTTGTTACAGTCTGCTATTGATAACTATTTGGAAATATTAAAAAACAGCTATTGCCTGTAATGTCTTCTCCCAGTGGTCCAGGATTCATGTAAGACATAATGCAATGTAGCAGTCCATATCACCAAACATATACACATTTAAGAATACCCTGACAGCCTATTTTTCTAATTCATTATATTATCTCTGTTAAGTATGTCATGTTCCTCTTAAAACACCATAAGTAAAAAAAGCAAATACGCCAATAAAATAAAACCTAGAAAATAATATTTAAGTAATATTTTGTAAGAAGTCTGAATACAAGTCAAAGTTCAGATCAAGTGACATGTTTGGATAGCATGTTATTGTAACTTATTGTCTGGGTTTTCTAATTTTCTTTAGTTCAAGCCATGTAAGACCAAATTATCAAACAGACCTTTGAAACTCAGCCACCAGTTTTGCAGGTGCATAACATTTGTGCACTCAGATGAGTAAGAGTGAGCCTATAGTATTATTTTTGTAAGAACACAAGAGCCTGAACTTTCCAGGTCTCTGCAAAGAAGTTAATAGGAGTTCTGTACATGGTTAAGCCTGATGTGGTATACAAGGGGAAGCCACAGATAGTAGATGGATTCAAGTAGACGGATTCAAAAATCCAGGTAGACAGATTCAAAAAGAGGATGTGACAAGGTGAAATTAAGGAAGATAATTTTAGGGACAAATGGATGTGGATGGATGGCATAGTCGAGATGGAAGCTAATTAAAGTATTGCACTTAGATGCACTGACAGAAAGGTTGGATTCTTTGCAAGCTGTGGAGGAAGAATGACAAGATGTAATGATTAAAATAACACAAAATAATAAATATCAGTAGCATCTCCAAACCAAACAATCAAAGTTGCTTTTTCTAACTGTAGGTCCTGCATGTGTTATGTTATGCATACTGTGAGCACAATATGCATTTACATTTCTTACTTGCTTATTTATGCAATAAAGAGAAGAGTATGAAATAAAAAGATACAGTAGCTGCTCCCTTGGCCAAAGAATCTCTTGTGTTAGAGACTCTGGCTCACTGAAATATTGTTACTGATTAAATAAAAATTAGTAAATAAATTAATGCTGTGCACCCAAATGTTATATTGTCTTGTTTTCTTGACCAGTTTAATGGTGCTGCGTTTAAGGTTAATGAGACAATTTTATATCTTGCAGCACGCCCGTCATGCAGGCTGCTTCATTTCAATATCCAGTCTTAGTAATAACAAGGAACGTGTTCTCCATTTGCAGCTGCTTCAGGTCCAGAATGAATGCATGCAGAGTACTTGCAGCCAGAAATGTGGGTAAGCTCTTGTTGGAGTGCTTTGGTCTGAAATTAACAATATGCCAAGTGTTGAGAAACAGGTATGGGTTAATCAGTTTTTCCAAAGGAAATTTAAGACTGTGCTTTGTATATATGTGTATACTGATATAATGCCAAGATTGACATTGAAAAAATAGCTTTAAATTGCATATTTGAGTAAATCACAATTCAAAACAGATACTGCATTTAACACATTGCTGTTTTTGTAAAATGGATACACAGATCCATGCAACACTGGTGGAACTACAAGCACAGTATTATCAGAGATCACAAGAGATCCTTGGGGTAGGAAGCACAGTTGGCTAATTCTACCAAGTAGCATGTGGTCATAGTGTCATTCCATTGGTATCCCCAAAAGCCAAGAAAAAGCAGACCCTGACATCATCTCAGGAAATGGATTGTGCTGGGCTTGTCCTAAAAATGCTCCTAGCACTCTCCTCCATGCAAGAGCACTTACGTATAAACCAAGCGCAACTTATTTATGTACAATCCACCTTGCACATGGCCCAGGTTTAAGGAGGGAAAATATACTGTATGTTTGTCTTGGTGGAACACAATATATGTGTCTGTACCAGCTTCACCTGGTGTAATTAACCCAGCCCTTCCTTCATGTGACAGGAGGAGGCCATGTAAAAGGAAAAAGGAGAATTAAATTTATGAATTGCAAACATGCATCAATGGTGTGGAAATGGTGTATAAATCAGGCCTCTGTCTTTATTAGAAATCCCAAATGTATTTTATTACCTCTAAATTTATTCCTTTTCATGGAAAAACTTAAAGGATTTTTAAAGGGCTTGGAGAGAAAGAAACACTTTTGCATTAGTGGTAGCAACTAAAATATTAACATTGGCAGGCACCCAACATCCATGCCAGCACTAAGGCTATACCAGAAGTCTCCCTAAGTAGGTCTGTGGTCACATCCTCACTGTGTGCAATAGCTTTCCATGTCAGGAAGCTCTCACACAACCTCTCTCCTTTGCTTCTTCCCCAGCATGAAAAAGGTGCTTAAATAGTTTGCAGGATTTCTAAGAGTCACTTATGTTTGTGTGCTTGTAAGTATCTGAGAGAGAGAAGAAATTACTGAGCCAAGAAGTAATAGAATTGAGTTTTGCATTTAGTTTTGTTAGCAATGAAGCCTGTGATAATCCTTTTGTCTCAGAGTTCCGAAGTCCAAAACCATTCAGCTACAGAGAACTTCCAACTTTAAAGAGGAGTAGCAGGCGATTGGGCATGGCCAATTTCATACTTTTTTGATAAATTCATGGATCTCTTTTTCCAAGAATGTCATCCACCTAAAGCACGAACCAGCAATTTCTCCCTTTACATGCTTTCTTACTACAAGTAACATCCGTGTCTGAGACTCCTTTCTCCATACTTTAGATCTTCTGTCAAACTGATAAATGTATTCAGTAGTCACAAATTATATGCGTTAAAACAATGACTGGATTTGGTACACTTTTTGGTGAAGACTTCATACAACAATACAGCTTCCAGTCCCTCTGGTATCCCTTGGTTTTGGATTAAGTCATAACATTCTTTGACTAAAGCATAATAACATCACTGTTGTCCTTTAACCCTTATCGATACCATCATTCAACTCAACAGGCAGTCAAATAGCAATGCCAGCTGCCTCCTCTAAAATTAAAGTAACATTTTGAAACAGTGCCATCTTGTTTCAATTTAGACACATAACAAACACTACTGTTTTCTCTCCTTAGTGCTTATCCAAGTGCTTTTAAAAATATTTACATCTGCTTCTGTCTATTTGTCTATCAGCAGTAAACCTGCTTTGACAGAACTGATTTAATAGTAGGTACCAGCTTTTATTTGATAAATGTATGACAGCTGGTTATTCTGGCCAGTTTTGAAGTCTCAGTTGGCACTGGTCACGGAGTTTTAGACGTGCAAATCTTTCCTCCCGCTTTATTACACTTTTCAAATGTTTTAAATTAAAATTTTGGATTTGCACATATGACATGTGAGACAAGTGTAATATAATGGAAGATTCCATTTTAAAGTTAAGCACCATGATGTCACTTAAAAAGTCCAAGCTACATACTGGCCTCATTTAAAGAGCCTACTAGCAGTGTTCATTCTGAAATACAGGGCAATACAGCAGTGCACAGGCAATCCAAGAAGTTTTTGGAGAGTACTGGGGACAACTTCCTGGTGCAAGTGCTGGAGCAACCAACTAGGGGACCTACTCTTCTTGACCTACTGCTTGCAAACAGGCAAGAATTGATGGGTGTGACAGGTACACGATCTGGGCCTACCTAAACGTGGCCCGCACCCCTGTTCCGGGGGGCAACCACCCACCTACTCGCCTGCCATGCCTTGTTGTTAATTGATTAACTGGTGTTAATTAGCGGGAGGCTGCCCTTGTACTGCCCCGCTGCCAGGGGGCGCTATCTGCGGCT
>NW_005842920.1:426271-465666 GCF_000455745.1 Alligator sinensis
TCCACACCTCGCCAATGGAATAGTTTCAATCTAATTACGCACTGGCCTCCTTTTTTGTTCTCTCTGGGCCTCCCCAGTCACGCCACCCCCTCTCTGGGCTCCCCAATAATGCCCCCCCTCTGGGGCTTCCCAGTAGTGCTGCCCCCTTTCCGGGGCTCACCATGCCCACACTGGGGCTTCTCTGTAACTGCACCCTTCTCTAGGCTTTTGCCCCCTCTCAGGGAGCTCTGCCCTCTCTTGGGGCCTTCTCTGTCAAGCCACCCTCTCTCTCAGGCCTTTGCCCCCTCTTAGGCACTCCTGGATACTGCCGCTCTCTCTCTGGGGCCTTCTCTGCACATCGCCCCCTCAGGCTCATCATGCCTCCACTGGGGCTTCTCAGTAATGCCCCCTTCTCTGGGGCTGGGGTCTATGCACTGCAAATGCTGCGCCCTCACTGGCACTGGGGTCCTCACACTCCACTGTGAGTCCCCTATGAGGCCTCCTCCAACCCCTAATAGCCGCACCCAAACCACCGGTCACAAACAACAACATAACATGCAAGGCCTTCGGCTATAACATAAACAGAGGTCCCCCAGCCCAAACAACATTCAGTCCTACCAGTGACCCTTTAATACAGCTCCTGTATCAAGTTTCCCCTCTCTCCCAGGGCAAAGAGCTCCTTCCTCTTTGGCAGCTGGCAGGGAACTGCCTCTGGCCCCAGCCCCTAGGGTTTATAAGGGCCAGGCCCTGCCCCTTCTGGTCAGCTGACCTTCCCTGGTTGCCCCGGCAACCCACAGCTGGGCTTATTTCCTGCTAGGGCTTCCTCCCCAGCAGTTTTCCCCTCTTTGGGAGCAGGGCACCTCAGTGCTCTGTAACAACGGGGAATGTAGTACTGGATGGTAACTTGAGCAGCAATGACCATGAGATGCTTGAGTTCAGGATCCTGAGCAAAAGAAGCATGGAGAGCAGCAGAATAAGGACCCTGGGCTTCAGAAAAGCAGATTGACTCACTCAGGGAACTCGTAGGCAGGATCACTTGGGAAGCCAGTCTGAGGAGGAAAGGACTCCAGGAGAGCTGGCTGTACTTCAAAGAAGCCTTACTGAGAGGAACAAACCATCCCGATGTACAGGAAGACTAGCAAGTATGGCAGAAGACCAGCTTGGCTTAGCAGGGAACTCTTCATAGATTCATAAATTGTAAGGCTTGAAGGGACCTTGGAAGATCATTGGGTCCAGCTCCCTGTACCAGGCAGAAAAGACAACTGGGATCAGGTGACTCCAGCAAGGTGACTGTCCACTCTCCTCTTGAAGATTTCCAGGGTAGGCAATTGCACCACCTCTGGAGGGAGCTTATTCCATAGTCTGGACACCCTGACTGAAGATTTTCCTAATGTTGAGCCTGAAATGGTCTTCCAGGAGTTTGTAGCCGTTACTCCTGGTTTTCCCCTGGGGTGCCCTGGTGAATAGTTGCTCACCGAGCCCATTATGTATTCCCCTAGTGTAGTGGTAAGCTGCTACTAAGTCCCCTCTCAGCCTTCTCTTTTTCAGGCTGAAGAGTCCCAGGTCCCTCAGCCTTTCCTCATATGGTTTCCTGTACAAGTCTCTGATCATACTAGTGGCCCTTCTCTGGACTCTCTCAAGTTTACCACATCCTTTTTAAAATGCGGTGCCCAGAACTGGACACAGTACTCAAGTTGGGGTCTCACCAATATCGAGTAGAGTGAAAGAATCACTTCATTGGTTTACTGGAGATGCATCGATTGATGCATGCCAGAGTATTATTTGCCCTGCTGGCAACAGCATCGCACTGCAGGCTCATATTCATTCTGTGGTCTATTATTACCCCCAGGTCCCTTTCATTCATGATGCTGGTCAATTTGGCACCACCAAGCCTGTAGGTTTATAGGGGGTATTGTCCCCAACTTTACATTTCTCAATGTTGAACTTCATCTGGCTCTGACTCGCCCAACTTGCTAGCCTATCTAGATCCACCTTTATCTGTAGCCTATCTTCAAGCCTCACCACGCTTCCCCATAACTTGGTGTCATCCACGAACTTGGCCAGTGAGCTCTCCACCCCAACATCCAAATCTTTGATAAAGATGTTGAAAAGTACTGGACCAAGCACCGACCCCTGTGGGACACCACTGGCCACTTCTTGCCTGGACGACACAGATCTGTTCATTAGGACTCTCTGGGTCCTACCCCACAGCCAGTTTCGTACCCATTTAATTGTTTTGCAGTTATGCCCACAATCCTTCAATTTTCTCATGAGAACATCATGGGATACCAGATCAAAGGCTTTTTGGAAGTCAAGGTATACAATGTCAACCTCCTCTCCCTTATCCAGGTGGCAAGTTACCTGATCGTAAAAGAAGATGATGTTGGTAAGATAAGACCTGCCCACAATGAAGCCATGCTTGCTGTTGTTCAGAATCCTACCTTCTGCAAGCGTATCGCATATAAACTCCTTAATGAATTTTTCCAGAATTTTCCCTAGGATAGAAGTTAGGCTACTTGGCCTATAGTTACCCAGGTCCTCCCTCCTCCCCTTCTTGAAGATGGGCCCAACATTGGCCCTCTTCCAGTCCTTAGGGACCTCTCCAGAGCACCACAAGTTTTGGAACAGCTTTGCCAGGGGCTCTGTGATAACTTCAGCCAGCTCCTTCAGCACTCTCAGATGGAGTTCATCCAGTCCTGCTGACTTATATATTTCTAATTTCTTTAATTGATCACACACCAGTTCTATGGCAACAGTAGGTAGGCAGTCATTCCTGCCCTGCTCATTCTATACCCTGTCTGGCATGATTTTCCCCTTGGCCTGGAGAAATACCAAGGCAAAGTAGTCATTCATGAATTCAGTTGTCTCCTGAGTGTCAGTAACCACCTGTCCTGAGTTGTTGAGCAATGGCCAGACACTCCCATTTGTTTTCCTCCTGTTCCCTACATACCTAAAGAAGGACTTCTTGTTGTCCTTGATTCCCGTTACAAATCTAGTTCAGTCACTGCCTCTATATTTAAGTTCAGGTCATCTCCTTTGGCCAGGACCAAGTCTAGGAGAGCATTACCTCTGGTTGGCCTGTGCACCTCCTGAGCCAGGAAGAGCTCTTCAGTGCAGGTCAGGAAGGAACACGACTGGTCCAAGTTGGCCAGGTGCTCCTCCAAAGAGATGTCCGGATAATTGAAGTTGCCCTGATGATCATGTCCCATGCATGTGTGGCCTCTGTCAGTTCTCAAGTGAACTCTAAGAGCGAGTTCCTCCCCCTGGTTTGGTGGCCTTTAGTAAACACCTACAGTTAGGTCTCTCTCTGGGCCCCCGCCCTCCCACCCTGCAGCTTGACCCAGAGGGTTTCAAACCATTTTTCTTTGGAGCCTATGTCGGCCTCCAAGGATGTGTACTGCTCCTTCACATAGAAAATTACACCTCCACCTTTCTTCCCTATCCAGTCACTTCTATGCAGGGCATAGCCCTCTATGGCTATGTTCCAACCATGTGAGTCCCACCAGGTCTCCAAAATCCCTACTAGGCCATAATGCCTACCAGACAGCAGGAGGGCTAGCTCCTCCTGCTTGTTCCCTATACACCTGGCATTAGTGTACAGGCACCTGAGTCCTCCTATTGAGACCCTTGGCTTTCTGTCATGCTGAAGGAGAACTATTCCTTCAGCTCCCACAAGAGTGGCTCTCCTAATGTCTGTATCTATGGAGCTTTCTTGTATATCGGTCCCCAGGCAAGTTCCAGTCAGTGTTTCCCTATCCCCCAGCAATCTTAGTTTAAAGCCCTATCTAGAAGATCAGCCATCCTGGCTGAGAACATGGACATACCTCTCCACGTGAGGTGGAAGCCATCCCTTCCCAGAAGTCCTCCATCCCTGAAGTGTGCACTGTGGTTGAGGAAGCTGAAGCCTTCTTAGTGACAACACCATCAGAGTCATCGGTTATCTTCCTTGATGCATCCTTCCCTCCTAGGACCATGACCTGCAACTGGGAGCACAGAAAAAATGATTACCTGGGCCCCTGACTCCTTGAGCCCAGCCCCCAGAGCACTGTAGTCACTCATGATCCAGTCTGGATTACTCCTGGCCATGTCATTTGTTCCCACATGGATAAAGAGCTTGGGGTAGTAGTCAGAAGGCCAGACTAGCCCAGGAATTAGGGCTGTGAAAAATGGCTATGTTTCAATTTGGTTTCAGATTCAGCTGTTTCAGAGGGACAGTGATTCATTTTGGTGTTTCAGATCAATGTTCCATTTTGATTCAGCTGAATCTGTTTCGGAGTTTCACCGCTGTTTCGGTGATTCAGCCATAGGATATAATGGGGAATGCCTAAACTAAAATGCCTATAACTTTGTCATTTCTTTCCTAATTTAGATGAAAATGGCAGGAATGGTAGCTCCTTCTGAGGGCATGAAGCCTACCAAGTTTCAAGGAGATGGGTGCAGGGGTTTCTATAAAACTGCATCTCAAACTTTTCAAAGTGAAATTCACCTACTGGCAGCGGCAGCATGCTGTCATCCCACATGCAGATCTGGGGGCCCGCGCCCCCTGGGAGGGCTGTGGGACTGTGCCAGAATCCTCCTGGGGGTGCAGGCCCACAGATCTGTGCACGGAATAACAGTATGCTGCCGCTTCCGGCTGGGTCCGGTGCTTGGCGCAAATTGCTCTGAGCACCAGGAGGACTGCTGCTGCTGATGGCTCCAGCCAGCAGTGGCAGCATGCTGTCATCCTGTGTGCAGATCTGGGGCCCTGCTGGGACCCCATGCCCCCCAGGAGGGCTGTGAGGCTATGCCAGACTCTTCCTGGGGGGCGCAGGCCCCCGAATCTGCGCGTGGGACGACAACAGGATCACTGACGGCTGGGGCCAGCACCAGCACTGGTTTCTTTCTGGCACTCAGCGTGGGCTGCACCAAGCAGACTCAGGTGCTGGCACTGGCCCCAGCTGGCAGCAGCAGCCTGCTGTCATCCCACGTGCAGCTCCGCATCCCTTCCCCCTCCTTCTTCGTAGTTTCTGTTTCCCTGCAAGCCCAGCTCCGAAACTCCAAAATTTTCCAAAACATTTTGGATGGTTTCATTTCATTTCAGAGACATTTCAGAGCCTTCTGTTTCATTTCGGATTCAGTGTTTTGGGCGCCAAAACAGGCTGAAACACCTCCGAAATGAAATGGCTGCTGAAGTTTCACATAACCCTACTGGGGATCCTCTCCACAACATCTCGGATACAGGCCCCAGGGAGGAAGCAGACCTCATGGGCTAGGGGATCCAGATGGCGAGAGGACCCTTAGTGCCCCACAGGAGGGAGTCCCCCACCACCACCACCTTGCGCCTCCTCTTGGGGATGGCAGCACGCTGCTTACCTTCCTCCTCCTCCTTGGGTGTCACCACTGGAGCCTCCTCATGTGTGGGAAGGGGAGCATACCTGTTGTGCAGGGCCAGGGGAAGAGCAACCCTGGTCCTACATTTCTTGGAGCCTGAGGTGACCTTGGTCCAGCTCTGGGCAGGTGTTGGTTAGCCTTCTTGTTGGCCTTCTCGTTCAGTAAACTAAATCATGGAAAGGAAGCTTATAAGAAGTGGAAACTTGGACAAATAACTAGGGAAGGATTGCTCAGGCATGCAGGGATAAAGTCAAGAAGGCCAACGCGCAATTGGAGTTGCATCTAACAATGGATGTGAAGAGCAACAAGAAGAGGTTCTACAAGTATGTCGGTAGCAAGAGGAGGATCAGGGAAATTGTGGGTCCCTTACTGAATGGGGGAGGCAACCCTGTGACAAAGGAAAAGAAAAGGCTGAAGTGCTCAATGCCTTTTTTGCCTCCATCTTCACAGGTAAGGTCACCTCCCAGACAACTGCATTGAGCAGCACAGTTTGGAGAGGAGATAAGCACCCCTCAGTGCTGAAAGAACAGGTTAGTATCTACTTAGAAAAGCTGAACATGTACAAGTCCATGGGACTAGATGGGATGCACCCAAGGGTGCTGAGGGAGAAGGAGGATCCAGGGAACTACAGACCAGTCCGCCTTGCCTCAGTCTCTGATAAAATCATGGATCAAATCCTCAAGGAATCCATTTCTAAGCACTTGGAGGAGAAAAAAGGTGATTATGAACAGTCAGCATGGATTCACCAGGGGCAAGTCAGCAACCTGATTGCCTTCTATGATGACGTGACTGGTTCTGTGGATGTGGGGAGACTGGTGGATGTGGTTTACCTTGATTTTAGAAAGGCTTTTGATACGGTCTCCCACAGCATTCTCTCAGGTAAGCTACGGAAGTCTGGGCTGAATGAATGAACTGTAAGATGGATAGAAAACTGGCTGGAGCATTGGGCTTAGAGAGTAGTAATCAATGGCTCAATGTCTAGTTGGCAGCCGGTATCAAGTGGAGTGCCCCAGGGGTCAGTCCTGGGGCTGTTTTTGTTCAATGTCTTCATCAATGACCTGGAAGATGGCATAGAGTGCACGGATAATACCAACCAGGGGGGGAGTAGTAGGTATGATGTAGTGGAGAGCTCAGATTCAGAGTGACCTAGACAAATAGGAGAATTGGGCCAAAAGGAATCTCATGAGGTTCAACAAGTACAAGTACAAAGTCCTGCACTTAGGATGGAACAACCCCATGCACAAGTACAGGCTGGGGGCTGACTGGCTGGGCAGCACCTCTGCAGAAAAGGACCTGGGGGTTTCATAGTTTCATAGTGGACAATAAGCTGAATATGAACCAACAGTGTACCCTTGTTGCCAAGAAGGCTAATGACATACTAGACTGCATTAGTAGGAGCATTGCCAGAAGATTGAGGGAAATGATTATTCCCCTGTGGTCAGCACTGGTGAGACCACATCTGGAATACTGTATTCAGTTTTGGACCCACCACTACAGAAAGAATGTGGGCAAATTGGAGAGAGTCCAGTGGAAGGCAACAAAAATGGCAAGGGTGCTGGAGGACATGACTTATGAGGAACTGGTCTTATTTAGTCTAAAGAATAGAAGACTGGGGGGCAATTTAATAGCAGCCTTCAACTACCTGAAGGAGGGTTTGAAAGAGGATGGAGCTGGACTGTTCTCTGTGGTGGCAGATAACAGAACAAGGAGCAATGGTCTCAAGTTGCAGCAAGGGAAGTTTAGGTTAGATAGCAGGAATAATTTTCTCACTAGGAGGGCAATAAAACACTGGAACAGGTTACTAGAGAGGTAGTAGAAGCTCTTGGATATTTTCAAAACCTGGCTAGACAAAACTTTGGCTGGGATGATCTAGTTGGGGATGGTCCTGCTTTGAGCAGGGGGTTGCACTAGATTAGTGTTTCTCAACCTGTGGGTCATGACCCAAAAATGGGTTGCAAGATTATGTGAAAGTGTGGTGAACAAGCTTTAAAAATGGATTCTCCTATGAAAGAAGAAAAACATAGGAAGCCGTGGGTTTTCCTTGCAGCCTGGCAGAGTTCCAACCTGCAAGGGTCTGCTTGCCCCCCGCCCCCATACCCTACACACCCATCCCATGCCCCATGTACTGGGGAGCTGGGGCCTGGGGGCAGTGGATCGGGAGTGAGGGGCACTGGGTCAGGACTGGCCATTGACGTTTTCAAATGCATCGTGGTACAAAAAGAGTTGAGAACCACTGCACTCGATGACCTCCTGAGGTCCCTTCCAACCCTAACTTTCTATGATTCTATGAAATCAAGTCTACTGGAATTTTTGTGTTTGCTCCAGAATTTTCAAAATTACCCTGGAGTAAAGTATATAGCCAACACAATTATTTTTCACAGCTCCATCCAGTTTGATATGTATTATTATTTCATATTAATCTTGTAGTAGCATTGAACATCACTTCTTTTGGTGGTTTTATCTCCCCAGTTTCAGATCAGCAGAGTGCCACTTTGTGTTTCACATTTTTGGAGAATCTAATAGTAATGAGGAAATTAAAGGTCAGACTCACTAATGGAACAAAACAAAGGACAGACAATAAGCAGGAAATTCCATGGTAGAACCTCCTAGCTCATCAGATCACATTTCTAAGGGACAGCTCTGTTTCTCCCTCCATCTGTACAATTGGCTAGTTATCTTGCTAAGAACTGATGGATCTTTACATCCTAAATGAATTTCTTTTTCTTTTCTTTTTTTTAGAGACATGCCACACACCTTTACCATAATACCTTGATCACACCATTTTGCCTAATGTTATTGCTTGCAGTTCATAACATTGTTAGAATTGAGAAAGGAGAGAAAATACCATATATTTTCTCTCATTTAATTACTTTGTCTACAGTCAGTTTAAAATGTTTTGCCTGATGATTGAGTTATTTTCCCTTATTTGTATGACTCTTTCACACAAAAGATAGAAAGGGAAACAAAGCAGAGGGAAAATATTAGGAGCTGAGATGATAAAACACAGTAGTAAGCAAAGGTCTCAGAGCAGGGGTAGTACCTCAAGCAACTTCTAATTCATTATTTGACATTCACTGAACTTCAAACTTGATATGCCCTTTTTAAAAGGTAGCTGGGGAACAGTAACCAGACACCTGGGAAGCCTGAGAGCCAAGAATTGAGCAGCCTTGGGAGCTGGCTGTTGTGGAAGCCAACTGGCTAGGATGTGGGAGAAGCCAGGGAAATGGCCACCTGGGAAGCCAGGCAGTCTGGGAGTGAGATGTTCAGAGATCCTGGAGAGCTAGGCATGCAGGGACCTGGCTGTATGGCAGAGTAGCGAATAGGAAATCAAGGAAGTGGGGAGTCTGGGAACATCCCAGGCTGGGAGTGTAGAGATCATGGGGAGCTTGGCCACTCCTGGACTGGTTTCCATTGAAAGTTGCAATGGAATAAACAGATTCCCATGGAACATTTTAGTTTCATCAAATCAACATCTTCCAACATTAAACTGCTATGCCAAAAAACTTTTTTTTTTAACCAGCTTCATTGAAGAAGCAATCTGCTGCCTGCTGCAGGTACCTGTTGGCTGAGGCTGATTGTGTTGATTTCCCTATTGATCAAATGCTTCATCCCAGTAACTAAAGAAATATCACTACCAAAACAACAACACTGCAACAAAATCTGCAATTCAGGACTTCACCTCTGTTGGCCTTAAAGTTAAGGACCTTGTATATAAAGTAACAATGTATATGAGCAGATAACTTACAGATACATTAGCACAAAAAAAAATGTAAATAGGATCAAGTAGAAAAGATCCAGGTTTTAGAAGGATACTACCCCAACATGACTGCCTTTTCTCCTTTCTAGAACATTATGTCTGTGTAAAGACCTATCATCCAGTTTGCTGCAGAGCTGCAAAGATTGGGTTAAAATGAAAATCTTAGCCAACTTTTCACTTTGGCAAAACAATAAGAACATTTTCTGGCCAAAGTCCAGGGTTTTCATGCTTTCCTGAACCAAACAAGTGTACAATGTTAGCAAGTTTCACAGGGTGGGAAAATGTATTATTTTACTATACATAGTTTTGTAAATTGCAGATAATAGATCTATTAGTAACTCACATTTGTAACGCCAGATAGGCCTTGTTAAACTCAGAGTCACAAAGTATGACTGGTACTGAGAGAAAGTGGTAAGCAGAAAGGATTTTGCAAAAGGTTCTTCCACATGCCAACCATTGTGAAAACATTTTCAGGCAGATATATTTTCCACATCTTTAGCCAAAAAAATCAGTGGCTTTGGGTAGGCAGAATAAAGAAATATGCATAGCCCTAGCTTGGCAAAATAAGGCAAATTTTGCTCCAGGCCCATCTTTTTATGCACATTTTGACAAACATAAACACTGACTGAGGCAGTGGGCTCTGGCACTGGTTTAAACATATGTATATTCTTAAAACCTAAACTTTTGACTCATATTTACATGGCAATTATGAAATCTTAGCCGTTAATGCTAAGAGTTGCCCAGAGCACTAGAACCTTGTCTGGTGTTGCTTGACTGACTAGTCCCATGTAGAAAGTCCCATCACACACTGTAGAGTGATAAATTATCCATGACTCAGCACCTTCATAATCAATTGCAAAAAATAATACATCTCAAGATATCCAGTTACCTTATTTTCGTGAGCCTCCACCAGCCTTATATTTCTCCATCTGAACTTGTTTTCCAGCTCATCAATTTAATTTGTGGTCTGTCCATCAGTCATTAAGCCCAAGTTCGTTTTTTCCCCCTCAGCTCCTTATGCTCTTGAGCTAAAACTTTTAAACTTTGTGTCCATTGCAACCATTGTAGCCTGGACTGCATCCAACCTTTTACTAACATCTGTCAAGTTCATATTTGTGGTGTACAACTGAGTGGATTAGAAAATAAAGATAGATGGCAATGGATTAAATCTAACACTTCTTTATTACACTGCAGCCATTTTAGATTTCTCTACTCTACTCATTCCAACTAGAGTTTCCACACCTTATCTTCCCAATAGTTCTGTCATGCAGCAGTTAAAGACAACCCCCCCTGCAATTTTATCATTTATTAATGCCTTTGTTACATATCCATGATTTCATAAGTCCAGAATTTGACTAATATTTTGTCTGTTTCCACTATCCACATAAATATATGTTTTATTTTAAACAAATACCTCAAAAATCATGCAAAGCATGACTGCAACATTTTTGTGCACAAAGAAACCAGTTCTACACAGAAATATTTCATTTTTAAAATCCCAAAAAGCTGTACTAATAATGTTCAGTTCTGCATCAGGTTCCAGCCAAGAGTTTCAAAGCTGTTTACAAAAATCAGCATTTTAAATCCCACAGAACTCCTGTGAGGTAGGTGCTATCCACAGCTTGCAGATAGAAACTGAAGGATGGCAATTATAAATGACCCTCAGTCATAAGTCAGAGTCAAGATGAAAGGTAAAAAACAGATCTCTTGGCTCATGTTTCTAAACTTAAACACCAGAACAGAAAGAGAAAAACAGTTGTGAGGAATATCCTGATAGTGTCTGGTTCAGTACATCTCATATGGTTTGAAAGATCAGGGTCACTGCTTCCCAATGTCATGGAATGGGAGGCAGGTAGTAGATCTCCCTCACAGATGGTAGAGTATTAAGTAACAAATGCTAACTCTTTAGCTGACAGGTTTATTTTTAGGGCATCTCTATAGTCCTGATAAGTATTAGCCATCAATATTTTAATAACCTCAGTTAAAAAAGTATACCACATTGTAAAAATAATCAAAGGGAAACTCAGAGGGAAATGATACAATGCTACTAATTTGGGAGCGGGGGGGGGGGGGTTCTTGACTAAGGCACAAATTCTATTCCAGTAATTAGGTGCCTAAGTCTGATCCTATTCCACCATGCTCAATTCTCTGAAGAAAAAATAAAAGTTCCTACTTTTGTAACACACTATCGTATTTGCTTTAAGTCTAAGTCATAAAATGCAGTGAACAGAAGAAAGAGCCATCCACCTTCTACATTATCTGTTTTTCAGGACTCAAGGTGGGTAGAATCAGTTCAGCTAAGTCAGCTTTGACGCTTAATAAGTGGAGTAGGATCTGAGTTCAGCTGTAAGGCAAAGAGGTAGAAGGAATTTCTAAGGAAGGAAATTCATGTTGCTCTTTGCTTCTTTCATATCACTGTTGCAACAGCCTGCTATTTTAAATTATTTTAATTCATCAGGATAGAGTCCCAATCTGCAGCCTTTTCTTACATCATCGCTGCACTGTTGAATTGCTTATGTATTTCTTTGAAATAAGCCAATCCTTCCTCATTTACACATTCAAACAACTGGGCTGTGTGATGAGGGGTGCCATGGAGATGACATTTCATGTCATAATTACACTTATATCTGGTCCTCAGTCCTGGGTATGCAGTGCCATCCACTGGTCCTGTGGGAAGGAGAAAATGACTGGCAACCCATAGCAAAAGAAAAAAAATGTTTTCACAAATAGTTCATCTGAATGTTAAGCTGCTGGCCAGTTCTAGCCTGTTGGTGCCCCTTTTATAACCTGATTCAGCTAGATAAGCATGTCTAAACACATGAATAGTTCAATTACTTCATGTACCTTGCTGATTATACACATGTACCCTTCTGAATCATGAACTTAGCCACCGTTCACTAACATTTGTACAAGCAGGTTCCTATTTCACTTTTCATTATTTGCTGGTTTTCCTGATTTAGAAATGTATCATCAGAGCAGGAACAGGAAGTATAACAATCCCATATGACTAAAGACCATACACTGCAAGAAAATAGTTCAAGTGAAGAGTTCATGAATCCATCAGCTAAAATTTGATCACATAAAAATCACTCTGTTCACAAAAGATTCACAAGCAGAAGAGAGCTAAAATCATTTGATAACTTATTCATAATCCATAATACAGCCTGCACAGACTTCCACTAGTTCTAAGCAGCAGTCAAACCAGTTTTCCTGCATCTGGGACCTTACATACCATGGAGGCTGGCAGCAAAATAAATCTATTTAAAAGGTTACAGATCATGGTAGATTTTGTTACAAATATAGGTAAGAAAATGAAGAGATTAGAGAAAGAAAATACAGCCTTTCACCCTGACAAATGCCGTTAATAGGGCACTGTGCTACAGAGGAGGTCTATTTACCATATGCACTGGTTCTTCCAATTTTCATTCATATGGTTAATCAGGAAACGAACACCAAGGATAAATCCAGAACTGGCTTACATGTCATTCTGTCCCACTGAAGATTCAGATTCAGACCCAACCTCATAGGCGCATCTCTTAACCCAAATATGCATGGGATGTAATTCTATGCTGGATATGGCCTTGTCCATAATATCATTACAAGAACATACATAAATCAAGAGCTGAACCTCGGGGGCAGGGGGGAGGGGGGGAATTTAAACAAAAGTGGGGAAAACACCTCCTTAACATTAAGACAATTGATTTGTTCACTTCCGAAAGGCAGTAGCAACCTAAACCACAGGGACTTGGAGAATTATATCAATTGCTGGGATAAGCAGGCACAATTGCATTACCTTCAGAGCACTGTACCTGTTCACACCAGGGCAGGAACTGGCCCAGTCCTTATCTGTTCCAACTCCCCATTTTTCCCTTCATTTTTAAAATGGTTATCCACTGAAATACAGAAACCACCATGGAGTCCTAAAGTTAAGAAGAGTTTTGACATTTACTTCAGTGGAACTAGAAGTTCACACCAGGCCATTTGTAAATATTTTTGGGACAATACCTATGTGTTTTTACCACAGTGTGTGTAACCCGGGTGTACCTGGTTGTGTATTCCCTTCTCCAGTTGAAGAGAAAGGTTAGCAGGGCAGGTGCGCTGTGGGAGGAAAACTGCTGGCTGCACACAACTTCCTCCTTCCCCTATAGAGAGCCCAGCCAGGACACTATATAACTTGACTATATACAAGTTTATAAATATTTACAAAACATTAAAAGATAAATATGCATATAAACACATATATATATTTACATATTCTATAAAACTATTACCCTATTCTCTCTCTCTCTCTATATATATATATACACATCACTAGGAAAAACAGGTGAATCAAAGATAAATACTACAGTGGAGGATCCCAGCCAGGCCTCATTAAAAATCACACACTCTAACTTCTATCATATTACAAATTTACAAATATAAAGATACACAAAATATAGCATTTAATATTGAACTCCATTTAAATCTAAATTCACATAAACATTGAATACTCATATACTAACATATACACTCCTATACCTCCATTTTAAACAAAGACTCAGCTCCAGAAGAATATTTCAATATAAGTGACACAATGTTAAACTCTATCAACTCACAGCTATAAACATACAAAATATAAGATGCCCTCTCACCGAATATAAGGCATGGCAACCCTTGAATTCAAGTTAACTTTACAGAGACACCAAGGCCCAGGCTGCTCTGGAGCCTTGACTGTGTTCCCGTGGCTGCGAGGGAGAGGGGAGAAGCCCCGCCAGTGCCCTCTAGGCTTTCCCCCCAGCCCAACCAAATATTTCTCAGTAACTTAAAACTCCAAACTAGGGGAGCCCTGTCCCTCTGGGCTGCCCCTGCAATGGTCAGACTTCCTGACCCAGGTGTATTCCCGCTCCCCTGTGGGAGTCCTTTTCCCCAGTAACTCACAGCTCCGGGTCTGTGCTGGAGGGTCCTTCTCTCTCTCCCAGTGAGTTGCTGCCTCTCTTGCTATGACTGTAGCTGTATCTGGGTTTCTCTGGGCCCATCAGCCACTGGTAGCCTTGTGCACTGTGGTGTGCAACAAGGGCTTTACTCTTCTGCCTGGGGTTGGGGCCCTGAGCCACCTTGCAGGGTTCCAGGGTCTCGGCTTCAACTGGGGCCCTCCGTGCAAGGCTTCCATTTTAAATGCCCAACCTTGTGCCAGGGCTGTAGACCCGAGCCACCCGACGCGGCTCCCAGGGCCTGGGTTTGCTCTTGGATCCAGGGCCTGGGTTCACTCCTGGATCCACCATGCAGCGCCGCCTGCACCAAGTCTCCCTGGCCTCATGCCAGGGGTGGGAGACCCAAGTCACCTCATATGGCTCCAGGGTCCTGGTCCCTCATGGATCATGCCGCGCACTGTCCGTGCATCAAGGACCTGGCCGCTTGCCAGCAGATGTGAACCCAAGCTGCCCTGTGCAGCTCCCAGGGTCTGGGTCCACTCCCAGACCACTCTGTGCAGCTCCACCTGCATTGCGCCACCTTGGCCACATACCAAGGCTGGAGACCCAAGCCACCTCATGTGGCTCCCAGGGTCCATTGCATGCACCACCTGTGCACTGACTAGCTGGAGACCCGAGCCACCTCATACAGCTCCCACGGTCCCACCCTGTGCACTGAGCTGTGCACTACTCCTCGCTCCTCAGTGGTGGGGCTGGGATGCAGACACTCGTCACTCCCCATCCAGTGACGGGAAGGAGTTTTCGGGCTCTTCTGGGGGCAACTGCATTCGCCCCGCTGGTCAACTGGCCCAAGCTCTTCGCGTTCCACCTGCTCTCTTCTCCGTCCCCCAATGCAGCGTCCCCGTGTGCCCGGCATGCTGCTCTTTTATACCCTCTGGAGGATCTGCCCCCAGATTGCAAAAGGACCAATCAGGGTGAGGAAGAGTATAGTCCTCACCCAGGTCCAGGCTCTTCGGACAGGGGTGGGGCAGCCTCTCCCTAACCACCTCCTGATTGGTGGGAATGCTCCACTAATGGCTCCAGCTGGGCTACTACCGGCATGCCTGCCACATGTTTTTAAAAAGTCCTTATGAGAGGAATATATAGATGTATCAGGACTGTCCAACTTCTAAGCAGCCTGGGGCTACATTTCCTATGGGTCGTATCAGCACAAGCTGTGGACCACCTGCTACTCCGCCCTGCGTGGGCACGCCAACCCCCAGCCTCAGATCCCTAGCTGTGGATTCTCCCACTGCACAACGCTACACAGGTGAGAGGCCTCGGGCTTCCCTAGCCCTACAAACTACACCACACTGTGCTGTGTTCCTTTGCCTCCTCAGACAGGGGCAGGAAGTAGAAGCAAAGCAGAAGGGGAAGACTCTGGTCCAATCCATTGGGTCTACCCTCCATCCCCGGCTGGACAACCCCCAGAACAAGCTCCCTTCCTCGCTAATTCTGAAAACAGCACTGGAAGCAGTGTTAGGCTGTCAGCCTAGCCCTGCTGCTGGCAAGTGCAGAGAGAAATTACTGAGGGCGCTGTGCTTTGGAACACCTTCATCTGAACCCTCCTGTAATGATGGTTCAAATTTTAATGGGATTGGGCCCTTTTAAAGCACTCTGTAGTTGTGCACTTGTTTTTGGTCATAGCTATAGACCATGTGAGAAATGTCATTTCTGTCTGCACCTTTACAGCAGAGAAGAGAGGATAGGCTGGTGTGTTGGGAAAAGCCCAGAGCTAAAATTGTTCCTCTCCTAATGTTCAGAAAGACAGAGGGTTTGGGGTTTATTTTGCTTTCTCTTGCTTTGGAAGAGTACATCTGGCCTGAGAACAGAGCTGACTTACCTGTCTAAGGCAACAGAGTAAATGATCCGCTTTTACTAGCCTTGTCTTCTGTTCCGTCTCCTTGCTCTGAAGAGTTAATACATTTACAAGTCAATCCTATAGCTGTACGGATATTGCTGATTATGCTAATACACAAGCCAGCTAGAAAGCAAAAATTACCATTTTAATTTCATTTCACTTTGAAAGTCAGGGTAGGTGAGGTGACCAGGTAAGAGGGACAAAAAAGGAACCAAACTCCTAGGAACATTGTACACACAAGGTAAGCAAACTAATATGAAACCTGGGAAAACTTTGAAGGTCAAAGAGATCTCTAGGCTTAAAAAAGCAGCACAGAAACTATGTAACATGACAACTGACTCCAGACATTTCCAGCCTTCTCCTCATAGTGCTATAGTGAAGCAAGTAATAATAAATGATAGCAAATTGGTATCTTTATAAAATTAAGTTTAGTGACAGATATCAAAAGGAATCAGTAAATGTCCATCCTATTATACTCATTTTAACCTTTCATCTGGAAGATACATATGATGATATGTAAATTAGGATATTTTCAGAAGATTTATTAGAAGTTCAGTTAATCAGAAGGGATAAACTGAAAAGCCATTAAGAAGGCTACCATAAAAGTATGTGAACTATAAAAGAATAGGCACAACCCAAAGATGGAGTTAAATTGCCACTGGGCAACTTAAAGAAACTTTTTCACCTTTACAGGGAGAATACATTTTTGCAAAATATTTTTTTAAACTGGGAAATTATACTGTGGTGAACTATATTTTCACCTATTCTCTCCAAGTGCAGCATCTAATTGTACAGAAGAAATAAACCTGAAAGACAATTATTTTTCTCCAGATTGTTTGATCTACTGTCAAGTACAATAGAAGAACTAGAAGAATTTCAGGGATATAATCTCCTATGAATTTCCATGACTTTCTGTAGGACATTGCCTCTCACAACTTGGTTGATAAAAAAGTGATTATCCCATAAACATCGAAGGTAAAGTATATCAAATAAAGTGGATACAACAATGTGATTTAGTTATTTATGCACATTAAAAAAAAAGACATTCAAATCTGGAACTAAATTTCTCTCCTGACTATACTACAAAGATGGATGTGAAGATAGGAAAGATAACATTCAGGTCACAGAAACATAACATAAGATAAAAAACTCCTAGTATGATTCTTAAAAAGTACCTTGATATGAAAAAATTGTGTTTATTCTAAACACTGTGACACTTCCTGCCTATTGTTCATGTGAAGCATCTATAGAAATACAACTCTTGGACTAATGCTTTAAATCAGTGTATGTGATAGCTATAATATTTTGCAGGTTCTCAAAGTTATATTCCTATACAGGGGCCCAAGGGACAGTAAAAACTTGGTAAATTGATATGTATGCTAGATTTTTCATCTTGAACTAGCTCACTGGGGGAAGAATTTCAAGGATATAATCCTTGAAATTAAGGATATCCTTAAGGGTATAAACCTTTTTGGCATGCATGCCATATATTGGCCCCGTACAATCCCCAAGTGCCACTCTGATCCCTTTCCTCTGCCTGATCTGCTTTCTGATCCCTACTCTGTGCTCCCTTCCCAATCTCCTGCTCTACTTTCTTCTCCCTGCCCTGTCTACCAAAGTACTGCCTATCCCTGCCTTCATGTGCCATGCCACAGAGACTGTCTATGCCACTTGTGGCATTCATGCTTCAGGTAGACCACCCCTGTACCAGCTGAGGAGAAGACTAATTCCTCCTTGAATCCTGATCTTATTTTTAAATCACACATTATGATGTAACTACCTGGTATCTGAGATATGTCAAAATTCAGTCACAAAAAAGAACATCTGCATTTGGCAAGTCATCCTCTGGATAACCAGTGTCAAAACTGAATGTTCCTTGGTAAATAGCATATATGTGAGTTGGGCCTGGAAAAACTTTTAATTGTATTTAAACTATATGGAATTTATTCTGATAGAAACATAAAAGCAACTGTCACCCTCAAATAAAAACAAAAATCACTGGAGCATTTCCTTAACCTTGACTTGAGTTATGTCCCCATACCTTCTACCCTACTATCTTGCAAGGAAGTAACGATCATAGATTAAAGAGAAAAATGTTCAAAAGAGAATGCACTGCTAAGAAGGAGATTAGTTATTTTTAAGTAACAAAGTTGCTTCTAAATATCAGTCCCCATGTTCATGACCCCAGTGGAGGGCTGTGACTGTCCCAGGGACATTCTGTTTTTTGAGTGCATCTGCCATGCGGTTGCAACAACAGATTTTGCAAGGCAACCATCAGTCATGAATAGGACTTTCCATGGTGACCTGAAGATCACCCATTATGGGAAGACTGAGGCACATTAACTGTATCCAGGGTTATGGAGCATCTAATTGACCTTGAAGCCATGAAGATGGTCCCTGAGGCAGATTAAATTATTTCCTAAAAGTGTCAAGACCATGCTGAAGAAAGAAGTATTCTCTTAATTCACCAGAAACTCTCCCAAGCAAAGGCCTCCCTCTTTAATATCAAAAATCATCTGGAAGAAAAAGAGATGAAAGACTTTAGCCATTGGTTATGCCAACCTGACTACTAGGGCCCGAGGGACTTATACTGACAGCAAGATCTAACTAAGCTGTTCCTTGGCCTACCTTCAATAACAACAATCATGTGAATCAAAGACCCCAAGAAAAAAAATCAAAAATGCAAACTCTCTTTTATGTTGGGGTTTTTTTTTTTGTGGGAGGGAAGTCTCCTCATTCTATTTGGGTGCAAGTGTTTAGAAAGTGAGTGTATATGCTTATGGGGAAAGAGCATTAAAAGCCCCCAAGCCCCTGAGTAAATTAGGAAGCTTCATCACAGTTTAAAAGATATTATTTAGAGTTGTGCTACTGGGATTTGTTCAGAAATCATGTTTGAAACCATTATGAGTATTGTGCTAGTGTGTATTAAGTAAAGGAGAAAGTAAAGACAACTAATACAACAATAGGGAACTTTGGAGGAAGCAAAGTGGCAAACTAGGGGAAAAATCTTATTCTCCATAATTCCGTAAGACTAACAAAGTCAATTTCACCCTCTGCCCTAAGTGATCTGCCTTGGTGAAGGATTTAATACCAAAATGGACAGTTACGTCCTTCACAAGCTTGGTCGAGGCCACAGCTGGGGCTGGAATGCTAGTTGGAGACTTAGATTAAAGAAAAAACAGCTTCTCCTTCAATAGCCTGATACATTATCCACAAAAAGTAATTCTTTCTCGTGCCAGCATCATGATTTCGTTTGAGTACTTGATGGCATGACAATTTCATGATCGACAAAATCATTGTTAAGCCACTGTTCTATTAATTCAATCCCAGTTGTGATCTTGATAAACTGTTAAATTAATAGTTGTGATATATTTATTTGTTTTCTTATTACTCTCTTTAATAAAATCCACAAATAGCATATGGAGCCTGTTTCTCTTTCAAATTTTTACCTTGGCTAGAAACTCTCCAAGCAAAAGTGTTCAGCTGAGGTATTTGAGAACCACTTCACTCTGGCTGTATGTTAATACCATTGTCATTACACAAATGAGAGATGTTATCTTAAAAACAAGACTGCTTGTACACAGCTCTTCACAGCTGTTCTATTTTTGTAGAGAAGCTTTATAAAAAGTTGATGAAACTCTTTATCTAAATCTAAATTAATTCTAAAGCTACAGCTATGAACAATTTCATCTTTCTTTTTTTTCTGGTGGCCGTGTGTAATCACAAAAATGTAATTGCCAGAACTAAAAAGGAGAGGCCTATTTACATCTAACTATTTCAATACATCCTCCCTGCCTCCCTTGCCTCACAGCAATATGGTATTAGCCCTACAGTGCCCTGCCCCCACCCCCAAGTCTTTATAATTGCAGTTCACTCTAATAAACGAATCTTCAATCTCTACAACTCAACCACAAGGCAAGTTACTAGAGGGAACCCATACATGTGCCTTACTGTCAATCTGTCTGGTAGTCCCTAGTCAGACCCACCCTCTCCCCCCTGTGTTCTTCCTTCATTTTGCAGACTTGTTATTCTTTCAGTTTGTCAGTGTTTAGAATAAGAATATTTCAGCTGCCTACTCTAGCAGATTTCATTTGGAATAATAGATGTATATGGTAATTATCAGTGGTCATGCTTTGGTTGTAAATTGATAAAATTATTCCAAACTTTAGAAGCCAGCTCTTCATCATTCTCTGCAGAGCATTTTTCTTTTTTACAGAGTTGGGTGATTGCCAGGAAGCCTATCCTTCCTCCAGCATCTGGCTTCCAGGTTCTTTAAACCAAGAACCAGCCAGGCAGAATGAATATAAGGAGCTTGTAATATTTATGCAGTTCTCTGCATGTAAATAGAATTTCCTTTGTATATGTGAGAGATTTTTGAAAATCTCTCCATCAGCATCTCAAACAAGATCAAGAAAAGGAGGGAATATCTTTCCTCACTTTACGCTTCTTATTTTTAACAATGCGGGTGCAAATGCCTGTCTTCAAATGGTTCCATAAATCCTGGCAGCAATTACACTCTAATCCAGATTCAGACTAAAATAAATTAATATACTTTGCAGTGCTTTGTAACAGAGACTTCCCACTAAATATCTGGGAGCCAGAGTTGCAGCTGTCGTAAACTAGCGTAGCGTCACTGAAGTTGCACAACGTGAAGATTTGGCACTGGTCTCTATATCCTTCTTCTGACCTTTCTGTTGGTACAGGCTGTTTCATTCTTTGGGGGGTGGAAAGCATCATTAAGAGGGGAGGTATACATACGGAAGGATTCAAAACACTCCCTTCCACCCCCCACTAGCTAGGCAATACAGCCAAAAGTTACACCCTAGTTTTAGCAGGCAGTGTTTTTACAAATATAAATCCAGTTCAAAATTATCTTAATTGTAAAGATGTTTATTTAAACATGAAATAGTTGCCATTATTACTTCTTCCCAATAATAATAATAGATGTGGGCTAAAACTTTATTTTGCAGATTCATGCAAAAAGGTGTAAAATCAAAAACCATGGTAAAATAAGCCTTTAGAAATTATCTGTATAGTGCAGGAGTATGTATGCTGCTACTATTTTTAAAATGCTATTATGATATAAGTATAAATGACTATGATGCATCACCAGTAATGCATTTTTAGTTTAAGAAAGTGATTTGTCTCTGTTGCATGGTTTTTATATTGGTTACAGATCATTTCACTAAAATGCAAATATAATTTTTGCAATAAATGTAATTGCCATTCTCTAAAACAACAAACACTAGGTAAAATCTGCCCTTAGCTATACCCAGGTACTTGCTAGTTTGGAATTTCAGCCTAACACTTGCAAAACACCATGTAGTCACACAACACAAACTCAGTGCAATTATTCAGGAGTTATATCAATGTAACAGAGAGCAAAATTTAGCTAGTCATGTATAACAATGGTCTGCTAATGATTTAGCATCTTCTATAGCCCTTTAAGTTAATTTATTATGAACCTTATTGTGTCCCTTCCTTTTACAATCTGGAGCAAGAGCAAGTAGAGACTTTTGCTTACTATCCGGAATCAAATTGTTGGAAAGGGTGGTATGTCGTTGGTGCAGCATCCTTCATCACAGCCGTCCAGGATCATGTAAGCTGGAAAGGTTATGAAGAAATATGACTCCCTCTTAATGGGGTGTAGCAAATTAGTTTCCCTTCAATGTAACCAGGGATTTCCAGGGAGTGCTGTGCCTCTTTGGGGCAGAATACCTCCAAATCATTCTAGCAGGGCAGAACAGCAGTGCCAGCACTAACAGTACTATGGCTAAATGCCACAGTTGAACTCGTTGCCTTTTATGTGTCCTATTATAGCATTCTGATACACAGGGAGCTTATAAACAATAGTGTGAAATTCAGTGTTCTAGTTCTAAAGGAATAGCTGCAGCTCCCTTTTTCCATTTAAACTCAACTAAAATATTAAAATGTGATGTTTTGTAAAAAAAAGTTGTACACAGATCTACTCAGATCAAAGGCCTGAAGACATTAGCATTTTTGTTTTTTCATTTTTTTTTCAGATGAGTTAACACAATTTCTATTTTATTAAGTCTGTTTATATTGAAATAATGCAAACTTTATTTCTAAACATTTCTAAGACAATGACTGCACATTTTTCCTTCACTTTGGTCAGTGACCTCTTTGGTCCCTGGCTTCAGTACTACCCCATTCTCATCCAATGCCCTAGTTTTCATCTGCCTTCTGAAACAAATTATCCTTTGCACTGAAATTTCTCATGTTTGTTCTGAGCCTAGAGTTGAAGAGGCAACTGAGCTCTGACCCTATGTCATCTATGATGCTGATGGGCTGGGCTTGTCCCCAGAAATAATGATTTATAGTCTTTGGTCTCATCACATTGCAGCTCAATTTGACAAAGACCCAGTTCTTATCTCTGTTTCCATAACCAAGGCACAATAGCTTGTTTCAAAGGCTGGTATACACCCAGTGTGGAAGTCCAACAGATCCCTACAGCTCAGGCCATATTTATTCATTAGATAGACAAGGAAAAGTGCAGCATCAGGTGTATGTGCAAAGGTCAGGGATTTCTAAATGGAAAAGAAAAAAATAATGTCCCCCTAGCACGGTAACAAACCAGCTTCCATTTTACCTCATGTTAAATCAATGTATATGTGCCAGCAGATCTCAAAGTCATTTGGGTTTATACCTACATAAACAAACTGTCACAAGTAGCTTTGTTTGGGGTGAGAATGGTTTCTTTCCATTGTCTTCCACCCTTTACATGCCATTACAACTCTGAGGAACATAGCTGAGATCAGCCCATCCACCAAGCTGCCGACTCTCATTCTTTGTGTTGGACGTGTTCGGAGAGTCCCTGAAGTCCCCTGAGAGTTTCACTGATTCTTCTCTCTCATCATTTAGGATTTTTGCTCTCTTTTGTATTTCCTGTTTTTAAGCACTTCATACAAACATCAACCCCCACTTCAAGTGAAATGGGGATTATTACAGGCTTTTTTGTCTCATCAGTAGAGCTGGTCAAACAAGGAAGGAAAATAAATGCATTAATATAATCACTAACTGATGAGGAAACAATTCATCAAATGAACTATTTACAAACATTAGTCAACTGACTTAAGGGTTTCCTTAAATCTTCTCTGATGAAATCATCATCAGGCAAATCAGTATACTCCTATACTATATGCCTTAACAGTCAGTAAAGCCTCAGTTCCTGCAAACTGTAAACAACCTATATTCACATGCGTAGTCCCACCACTTTCAGATCTTCACTGTAAATAAGAGTACAGGACTAGGCCCTTTTAGACTTATCTCAGGTGTCATGAAAGCTCTAATACTTGTAAAAGAACAAACAGAAAAGGAAGAAAAGAAGTTGAAATTAAAATTAAAATTGGCCAGGCATAAACAAAATAAGTAGCATGGTTTGATGCATTCCCCTCTCCCCGCTTTGTTTTGTGTGTATACGTCTAAGTTAGAGTCCAGTCCTTCAAACCCTTGCTAAACAACTGTTTAAAACCATGACACTAAACAAGCATTTGAAAAAGTAGGCATTTAAACCAAAAGGCTTGTGATAGAAACTTTGTCCTTGTATGTTAGTAATATGCTCTTCACACCTAATAATTATTGTTTTGTATCTTTTCACACTGTTCTGTTACATTTGACATAGTAGTTGTCCACAAAAATAAAAGCTGATCACTTAAAATCTGGATTTGTATACAGAAAACCCCAAATATTTTCAGGAAAAAACTGAGTTAACACTTTCCTTAATTTCTATTTGGCTCACATTGTGTTTTTGCAATAATTGTTTCCACCATGAATGATACAAAGGACCTTGTGACCAAATGCTGCAGCTTGGTCCTGCTTAGAAACATAAAAGGGCAACAGTTGGCTTAGAAAAATTACTGGTAAAAAACGGATTTCTTGGGAAATAATCTATGATCTGGCAGCAGAGACAGGTCACACAAGAAGCATATGCTGGGGATGAAGGAGGGTTCCTAGCAGCAAAGATGAGGTGTACTCTGTGCAAGAGTTGTGTTTTGCTACTACTGGAAAATCTCCTGATCCTGGGACTAGTGCCCACTACCTGCAAAACCCTGAATAACAGCCAACTTTTGAAAAAGTTTAGTATCATTTAATACTGATTGTTCAACACTCAGTAAATGGAACAATGGCTCATGGTGGAACTGTTTGTTGTTCTACCTCAGAACAGTCACGTCACAGAAAAGGCCTGAGAACTTTCAAAATAATTTTTAAAAATTATTTGAGTGGAGAAGGAACAGAAAGGTTTAAATGCAGTCACTTTGTCACTGTAGAGAAAGCATACTGATTATGGGTGGAGACTGATAAAATCTTTAAAGGCAGACTGCATTCTCTGATGTAACTGAAGCCTATCCTGGATCAACAAAGTGGCTATAGCTGCTTAAGACACTGCAAGTAACTGACATGGTAGGAGCTCCAGTTATCATTGCCTGGATACACATGGCACTTCCCTTTCTTCTCCAATGCTCACTGCTCGCTAAAGTAGTAATAAAATTAGGGCTTGAAAAACGAACATCTTTTCATCAGAGCTGAGGTCCCCACAAAGACACAAGATATTCTTGTGCTATACACAGTGGCAGAGATGGCTTTCATTTTGTGGGGAAGGGGGTTAAGTCTGCATACAGTCTTATTTAACCAAAAATCCTTGTTTCTTACATAGTTCCTGTTCCAGCATGGTTATAACGCTCTGACCCTACTACAAAAAATGGGGATGGGCATCTTCATGGTCACACTGAAATATGAGGCCATATAAAAACTGGAGACACTTACAGGTAACTACATCATCCGGGTGGCTTTTAGGCACAATCCCATGAAGTTGACTCATTCACTCTGCTGTGTAGCTCTATAGGGATACAAATAAATACCATGAATCTGGAATAGAACCCTTAAACTTCTTTAGGTGTGTTTCTTAGAGAATTGCAGTGCTAAATGTAGCCCTCACTTACCCCCCATGATGTCACTGGAAATGCATGAGCGTCACCAATGACAGAATTTGGCCTGAAGATTTTAAGTACATAGAGAGAATAGGATCTCCCCTCCCCATCATTCATAAGGCACAAGTTACATTGCCCTTTTTTCTTTCTATAAAAGATTTCTTTTACTTCTTTCAGGTCTCTGCTGCCTGTTACACATTCTTCTGTGCCTGGCATATAGAACTTCCCACAGAACCTTGTCAAACATCAGCTAGAAGGAGGTACAGTCTAGGTAGACATTCAAAAAGCCCAAGGCGCAATCAGTCTAAGTTAAATGGTTTTCTGTAAGTGGCATGGTTTAGATCAGTGGTGAACAGAACACGCATTAGCCCTTTGGTGGGCAGGATGCAAATCTTAGACCAGGTCACCCCATTTTTAAATCAGTCTATGCTTACCAAACTTCTGTTACGGGAATAGACTGGTTTTGTGTTCCGAACTAATCTCCAGACAGATGAGATCACCTATATGAGGTACTCAGCGTACAACCACCCAAAGAGAAGAACTTCAGTTTGGTTTCAAATACTGGTATGTGCATCCTGCATTTAGTCATTCAGAAATCCTCACCTTCCGTGGCACACATGTAGAAACTGCACCCAGGACCAGGCGACTCCAGCACGAACTGCACCAGAGTTTATCCAGTTAAAAGAAAGCAAATAACAATTAGCTTGTGTGTGTGTGTATTTTTCTTCTTTATTTACTCTACAAGGTGCAAATTGACCCTGCCTTTTACTTGAATAGAGTCACTCAGGTTTACACTGCTCTCTAGTTTGGTGCATGAACCTGGCCTCTAGCCTTCACTACTAAAAAAGGAAACTACAGAGTGTATAACAAGCCCATGACTGCCACAGAATTACTGTGCTGCTTAAAAGACATAAAACATGCAACAGCTGCATAGATCCTACAGTTGTCATCTATCTAAACCAGGGGTGGGGAAAATGGCAGATCCACTACCTGCACGCCCCTGGAGCAGCAGATCGCAGCTCTGCCCCAGGTCCAGCCTACGCTGTCACCACTACAAGATCCCAGCCCCGGTCCTGGCACAGCTTCCTGCCCAGCCATGCACCCTGCCAGTGCTGCTCAAGACAGCCTCCATGGAGACCCTGGCCCCACCACTCCTGGGGTCTCCAGGAGACCAGTCAGAGCAATAAAGGCAGGGGCTGCTGGGAAATGGAGTCCGCTGAAGGCCCAGTCCAGCCCATGTGCCAGACTTTGCCTGCCCCCAATCTAGACTCAGAGGCTACCAGACTTGGCAGTTATCATGAAAAATTGATTTGAGATTTTTCTGCTCCAAATATACAAATCTCCATTGCTTGACTGAAAGGGAAATCTCTATTACCTGTAACATCAGTGGTCTAGCTATGGGAAGGCAGCAGCTACAAATGTTGAGCAGGTGTTGCACTGTCTGGTAGGGTGCATATACATTGCCAGACCCATCCATATTTTTAGATCACTGACAAACTGAGACCTCTGTTATGTAAGTGGAGTGAGCAGTGTCTTTGGCAGGCCTGCAACCTCAAACCCAGGGCTTGGCCTAACCAGCACAGCAGCTTACCCTAAACTGCCACTTTCACTGCAATTCACTGGGGCTGAACAAGGCATACCTTACAGCCTTGTCAATGCCTGAAGCTCTGCTCCCCTCTGTGAGACCTAGTTCACAATACCTGACCATCCACTTCTCCTGTTTAAAACCAGGGAGAGAAACAGGGAGTGTATGGGCAACTCTGCCTGGCTCCTGATTCTTTGATGCCTAACTCAGCTTGTTCCTGGACTCGGCTCGCCAGTTCCGTCTCAGGCTTCAATGCTACAAACCTCCGAGCCGGTAGCTCCAGTCCCCATCTGCCTCAAGACCTGCCTATATCCAAGTGCTGACAGACTCCTATCTTACATCAAGTCAGTGAGGTTCCATCAGACCAGGAAGGCCATCTTCTTGCCAGTTTTCCAGTACTGAAAGTTAGCAAACATTGGGCAGTGCGGCACATAACCTGTTTCCTTCTGCAATATAATTGAGCTCAACCTGACTAAATGGTGCTGAAATAAAAATTTACAGCGTCTAATCAGAGTAGGATTAACACACACTGGGTGTATCTACATGTGAGCTTTACTGCGGCTGACTAATTAGCTTTGCAGTAAAGCATCGCTGTCTCCACGTGCACTGGTATTAGGGTGCAGTAAATTAATTAACTCTGCCATAAGACAGTACTGTTGGGGACAGTACTATCTTACAGCAGTGTAATTAAGTGCAACAAAATGTACATGTAGATGGTGATATGCTGGCTGGGGTGCTAACGTGTGGGGATCTGCCTACCACATGGCTTCCCATTTTAGCGCACTCACGCCCCAGCCAGGCCCTCCACTGCCCAATGCCACCACCCAGAGCCTGGGGCTGGCCCCTGAGCCTGCTGCCAGCCCGGGGCTGCTGTGCCCCAGCTAAAACTGCTGCTGTCCCAGGCACACCCAGGAGCAGCTGACTCTGCTCAAACTACTCCAAAGTTTATTGCATCACATTAATTTCACATTAATTTCACATGTAGATGCACCCTGTGGCCATATCTACACAAGATGCCAACTGCACAGTAGCTTCTTATTACTGCACAGTATCATTGTGAAGCTTTAAGCATGATGCAACTCTACTGATCAGTAGTAACAACCTACTGTGCAGTCAGCATCACCCCTTGGAAAAGACAAGTTCAGGGAGCAAGAGGGCAGCATAAAAGGTACCTTCCTCATACTAAAAAGCACATTCTGCAAACAGCCGACTTGAAAGGATCCAATAAGGTGGCCTACAATCCTAAATTATATATGTTCTTGGGACAGGAGCCATCTATCTCTTCTGCGGTTGCAAGCTGCACAGCCCCTATTCCCCACAGGGCTCCAGTGCTTCCCCCCGCACCCAGGGTCCCAGCTCCCCCTGAAGGGCCCCAGCCCAGGGTCTCAGCTCCCCCTGGAGGGCCCCAGCCGCCCCCCACCCAGGGTCCCAGTTCCCCATGGAGGGCCCCAGCCCTGCCGTCCAAGGTCCCAGGCACCTTTTTAATAAATTAATGTTTCTTAAGCAGATTGACACCTTGCTATGTAAATCAAATGCACACCTTGAGTAAAAATTGTCATTCTGCAGTCCTAGAAACATGGGCCTCTACCATATGAAAAATGGGATTCTGAATCCTGGATTTCTTATTGGTAATCAGTGAAAATCAGTGGATTTCACAAAGCCTTATCAAGCAGTATTTTGTTTTCCTCATTTCTAGCTCAGAGTTGTGAGACTAGCATTAATCTCCAGAAAGATTACCTATCTGAGGTACTCAGCATACAATCACTCAAAAATAAGAACTTCAGTTTGGTTTCAAATATTGGATGTACATCCTGCATCTGGTCATTAAGCAATCCTCACTTTCCTTCTCTCACTCTTAGGATCCTTTCAAGTTGGCTGTTTTCAGAATGGGCTTTTTAGTATGAGGAAGGCACCTTTTATGCTGCCCTCTTGCTCCCTGAACTTGACTTTCCCAATATCTATTTTAAATTGGGGTTGTTTGGGGGGCAGTTTAACATGTACAGACTTTAAGGTCTGAGTGAAAAATAACTGAAGATATATTGTAATAACTATGTCTGACATTTAATGAAAGGAGCGTTTTTAGCAGCATGACTGAGAACCAAGACATGATTCATACAGCTGACTTGTGTGGCTTTGTGCAAATAATTTAAATTTCTGTGCTCAGGCTTGCTCATCTCTGAACAGGTAAAACAGCTAACTGTGAGGTGAGCTGTGAAACTTCATCTCAGCCTAGCTATCGTAGAACATTCCATTGATCCACAGATAATCCCTAGGTTCCACAGAATTACCCAGATTAGGCTAATGTATGTAAAGGGCTTTTGAGATTATCATCTGAATTGTGATATAAAATGTACAAATTATTGTAATTCATACTCTGTTGCCACTGTCTTTCTAAAAGATACGTTCATAGTTCAATTATATGTTATTGGATTCAATGAGGAATCACTAGGTGAAATGGTCTGTGTTATACAGGTCAGACTATCTGATCATAATGGTCTCTTTTGGCCTTAAGATCTATGACACCCTTTTAAAGCTTTTATAAATGTGGGGAGTTTGCACCAAAACCTCATCCCTTCTACTCTTATAAAAAATAAAGTACAGCAATTTTATTTCTATTTTTAATACTATAATGGTTATATATTGCAGAGATCAGAAGTGAACATTAATTCAGATTTATAGAGAACTAAAATAGATGAGATCATCAAGTTTTGATTTCTCATCTGTTTTTTTTTTTAAATGCTTCATTCCTAGTACCCTACATAGCAAAACCGAATGCTCTTAAATTGTGTGTGTATTTTATTTTGTTCTACAAGTTTTTTTTCCTTTACTGTTGTGTCATGGTCTTTTTCCACACTGGAAAGAACAAGGTTCAATTGCTGATTCCTGTGGGATGTGACTTCTATCAGACTGTGGGCAAGCAGTAATTCTTCCCGTGAATGTGTTTGCCTCTGTTCTGAACCAATTATTTATTCACTCCCTTGTAACAGGGACTTGCCAGACCTGCTACCGGTTACTCTAATAAAGATACCTTGAGTTCCTGTAGCCACTAGTTTAATCAACACCCTGTCATGTAGAATTATATCAAAATCATTTTTTTTAAAATCTAAATAAACAGCACCATTTAATTGTTCACATTATCAGACAAACAACGGTTTTCATCTAATAGAAAGCATGTATCTGGGTTCCTACCCTCTTCATTGGGTTAATGGTGATTCAATATATTTAGAGCTGGAAGCTACTTCTCTAAGCTTAAACATTTGAATGAAAAATGGGCAATCCAGCTACAATCTCCCTTGGCAAAATGATCCATTTAATCAGTGTTACCGTTTATATCTAGGCAGTGGGTTTTAAGCAGAGTATCTACCTACTAGTTCTAACTAGGAGGAAATGAAAGGAGGGAAGGAGAGAGAAAGATTCTAAGCGTCACTCCTGAGTCAGTTTTTACTTTATCTATTCATCATGGTGGGAGTAGCAGTGGGCAGGTGCACACATTCCAAAGAAGACTGTTTTTTCCCAGGAGGATTATAGTGTTAGATGCAGGCAACATCTGTTCTCCCATTCCAAAAAGGTCCTCTCTCTCTCTCCTCCCCTCCTCCTCTGTGTGCGTGTGCATGTGCGTGTGTTTATTCCATTACAGGGTTCTATCTTGTAAACAGAAGTGTGGACTTGATGCTGAAATTACTGGAGTTGAAAGATTATTTGACCTCTATTACAGTGGATATCAGATTAGATTATCATGGCCTTAAAATCTACTCACTAATTAAACTATTTTTACAGAATGAGCTGTACAAGTATGAATTTGTTATGTGAATAAGGATTTTCAAAACTGGCTATTTATTTTAGTAGACGTTTCTGGTATACCAGTTAAAATATGTCACAATATTTAGGCACAGGCCTAATACATATATTTCAGTAACACATATATAGGTGTGAAAAAACACATGTACATATGTAAACCATAATACTCCTTTCTTGTCTGATTTTTAAAATGCCCTCTTATGCTTCGAAAAGCAATGCAATGCAAAGAAAATGTAAAAACAATAATTTTACAGCTATTTGATGTTCAACACAAAAAACACGGGACATAAAATCCTTGCACTTTGATGAATAACTGAAGAGATCAAAATTCTACAGTTAATATAACTGCAACATTTTTAAGATGGTAAGTTTAATTTTTCAAAATTAAGTGCAAAACATACATTTTTAAGCACTGTATATTAAGATTTTTTAAGGCAAATGTTTCTTAAAATATACATAAAATAGGGCATTTTTATATTATAGTATCTATTGCTAAATGTCATAGACAAGATAAACCAATTTTGGAAAACATAGTACATTGCACTTTTTAACAAAAAGATTTAATACCTAGTTTATAACAGGGGTGTAAAACATACAACCTGCATAGTTTCATAGTTGGTAGGGACCTAAGCAGATCATCTAGTCCAACCCCGTGCCATGGGCAGGAAAGGATGCTGGGTCAAATGACTCCAGCTAGGTAGCTGTCTAGCCTCCTTTTGAAGACCCCCAGGGTAGGGGCAAGCACCACTTCCCTTGGAAGTTGGTTCCAGATCCTAGCCGCCCTGTCAGTGAAGTAGTGCCTCCTGATATCTAGCCTGAATCTACTCTCAGTCAACTTATGGCCATTGTTCCTTGTTACCCCTGGTAGTGCACGGGGGAACAGGGACTCTCCCAATACCTGCTCGTCCCCCTTGGCAAGTTTATTGGTGGCCACCAGATCCCCTCTCAGCCTTCTCTTGTGGAGGCTGAACAGGTTCAGGTCCCATAGCCTCTCCACGTAGGGCCTGCCCTGCTGCCCCCTAATCATGCGAGTGGCCCTCCTCTGGACCCTCTTGATGCTGTCCACATCCCTCCTGAAGTGTGGTGCCCAGAACTGGATGCAGTACTCCAACTGCAGCCTAACCAATGTTGCATAGAGAGGGAGGATCACTTCCTTGGACCTGCTCGTGATGCATCTATGGATGCATGACAAGGTGTGGTTAGCCTTCCTGACCGCGTCCCTACTTTGGCTGCCCATGTTCATCTTGGAATCAATAGTGATTCCAAGATTCTTCTCTGCCTCTGTGCTGATAAGAAGGGAGTTCCTCAGCCTGTAGGTATGCTGCTGGTTCTTCCTTCCCAGGTGCAATGCCTTGTACTTGTCCATATTGAAACCCATCCTATTCTCATCCACCCATCTCTGTAACCTGTCGAGATCTAGTTGTAGCTTGTCCCTCTCTTCTAGCGTGTTCACTTCTCCCCACATCTTAGTGTCATCTGTGAACTTGAACAAGGTGCTTTTCACCCCCTCATCCAAATCGCCGATGAAGATATTGATCAGTGTGGGCCTGAGGACCGAGCCCTGGGGAACCCCACTGCCCACATCTCTCCAGGTCAAAAAAGACCCATCCACCACCACTCTCTGGGTGTGGCCCTCCAGCCAATTTGCGACCCATCTGACTGTGTAGGCATCAACACCACAGTCGCCTAATTTTTTAATGAGGATAGGGTGAGAGACAGTATCGAAGGCCTTCCTAAAGTCCAGAAAGACTACATCCATCATGACACCTGCGTCCAAGGCTTTTGTGACCTGGTCATAGAAGACCACCAGGTTGGTCTGACAGGACCTGCCTCTAATGAACCCATGTTGATTGCCCCTAAGCATAAACTCCCCTGCTGGCCCCTTGCAGATGTGCTCCTGGATAATTTTCTCAAAGAGCTTCCCCAGGCAGGACCAAGGTAAGACTAACGGGCCTATAGTTTCCTGGGTCCTCTTTCCTCCCTTTTTTGAAAATGCGGACCACATTGGCCCTTTTCCAGTCATCAGTCATCTCACCAGAGCACCACAAGTGCTCATAAAGCTGTGCCAGGGGTCCTGCAATGACCTCTGCCAATTCCCTAAGCACTCTGGGGTGGAGATCATCAGGACCTGCTGATTTGAACACATCTAGTTCCTCCAGAAGTTCCCTGACTAGGTCCTCACTGACCCTGGACCTGGCTACGCCTCCCTTGGGTCTGTCCGTAATCCCAGTGAGGGGGATGTCTCTGTCCCTGCTCAGAAAAAGGGAAGCAAAGAAACTGTTAAAGAGATTACCTTTGTCATCTGAAGCTACCACCAGATTACCAAGCATGTCCTGCAGAGGCCCCACATTGCTCGTGTAACCCAGGCGGTACTCCAAGAGGTACCCCCTCTCCAATTGAAGGGAATCAAAGCAGGTGCACAAGTGCTGTGGGAGGTGTAGGGACTCTCCTCCCCCTATAGAGCAGAGCCAGATCACCATTGGGGACTTAACCATATACCTTTTAATGAGGGAACAATACTGAGAACATAACCAGTATAAACCATGGGGGTATAGGGGGCACTACAATGCCCTGAAGGGGCAGAACTCAACAAAGGTTAGACACTTACAATTATAGACATATTGATCCAGTTGACAAAAGACAGGGTTAACCAAAATGTAAAACACAAACAGCAGAACAAACAATACTGGTTGGTATTACTGGAAATACAAAAGGCACAAAATACAAAATGTTAAATTACAAGGAATATAGGGCCTAAGCACCTGGAGGGGGAGAAAACACAATGGCCCCTTTCCATTGCAAGAGGAGTTTTCCCTTGGTAGTTCACTCACCCCAAGTCACCAAAGCTGGGACTTGAACTCAGATCTTCTATGTGGTAGGCAGAATCTCTGCCACATAGCCACCAGTGCTCCCAGCTGCTAGGGGTCTTGACCTTCCTGGAGCCCCAGCAGCTGCCTGGTCTCTGATTAGAGGAGCTGGAACCAGAGCTGGGAACCTCTCAAGTCGCTGCTCAGATCTTGCTGAAACCAGGGACCCTCTCCTGCTGGCCACAGCCTCTCATAGGGGATCCTGGAGCCCAGTGGGGAGCCTCTCCTGCCAGCCACACGCTGCACCGCTGAAGACCCCAGTGCTGCCTGCAGGTCCCACTCCTTCAGGCTCTTCTGGGGCAACTGCTCCCACCCTGCTGGCTCAGCTCTTGCCAGCTCCTTCCTTGTGGTCCCTCACTGGTCTCTTCCCTGAGTCAGCCACGTTGCCCCTTTTATCCCCCTCCAGGTGACCCACAGGGCCAATCAGGGGACATGGAGGCTGAGTCTCTGGGGCCTGATTGGTGAGGAAAGGGAATCCCAAGTCCTCCAATCATCTTTTACCCCTTCAAAACCCCTGGGCTAAGTCACTACCAGCCAGCCCATCACATCTGTTATCTTTTACCCCCTATGTATTTAAAAATGGACATCTTGTTATCTTTGATCTGGGTCACTAGTCCCAGTTCCATCTCTGCCTTAGTCTTCCTAATAGCCCCCCTACAATCTCGAGTCAAGGAGGTATAATCCTCCTTGGTGATGGCCCCTCCCTTCCATTGGTGTACGTCTCCTTTTTGGCTTTGAGGCATTCATGGATGCTTTTGGTGAGCCATGGGGGCTTTTGAGCACTCTTGCCCCCTTTGATCTGCATGGGAATTGTCACCCTTTGGGCTTGGAGGATCGCGTCCTTAAGGAATGACCACTCTTCTTGGACTCCCAACTCCCCTCCCCTCCGGGACCTCAGTGCCTCCCCAACTAGTCTCCTTACCTCATTGAAATCTGCCCTTCTGAAGTCCAGGGCTGCTGCCTTGCTGCAGGCCTTTGCCACCCTGCGCTGGATGGCAAATTCCAGTAGGTGATGGTCGCTATCACCCAGGTGGTCAAGCACCCATAGTCCCCTCACCAGGTCGTTGCCTGTGGCCAGAACCAGGTCCAACAAGGCATTTCCCCTGGTGGGACTGTGCACCTCCGAGGTTAGGTGGAGGTCCTGTAACTCAGCTAGGAACCTACGTGAGCAGTCAGACCTGGCTCATTGCTCTTCCCAGCAGATGTCCGGGTAGTTTAGGTCCACCCATGATGACCATATCCCTTGACTTAACTGCCTCCATGAGCTGACCCAAGAATTCCCAGTCCAGCTCTTCCCCCTGGTTAGGTGGCCTGTAGTAGACCCCCACCGTTAGGTCCCTTTCCCCCCGAACCCCTTGTTTTCTGACCCAGAGCACCTCAGTCTTCCCTACCTCAGACCCAGTGCTGTTTGCTGAGGATGTGTATTGCTCTTTGACATACAGCACCACACCCCACCTTTCCTCCCTGTTCTATCCTGCCTGCACAGCCTATAGCCCTTGATGTTTACCACCCAGTCGTGCGTTGGATCCCACCAAGTTTCAGTGAGCCTCACTATGTCTGGGTTTGTGTTAGCTAGCAGGAGGGCAAGTTCCTCCTGCTTGTTCCTCATACTACAAGCATTAGTTTAGAGGCATTTAAGGCCTCCTGAGGGTGTATGCACCTCCCCCCCAGTCCCTGGACTGTCCAGGCCCCTGTCTCTTACCTGGGTATTTCTTGTGTTCATCACCTGACTTAGCTGGGCTGTTATTGTAGGTGTCTCTTGGTTTGGTGTTCTGTGGCTCCCTTGGTCATCTTCCTCCCCCTCCCCTGATGCGCCTAGTATAAAGCCCGCCGGAGGAGATCAGCCAACCTGGAAGAGAACACACGCTTAGTCCCTGGACTGTCCAGGCCCCTGTCTCTTACCTGGGTATTTCTTGTGTTCATCACCTGACTTAGCTGGGCTGTTATTGTAGGTGTCTCTTGGTTTGGTGTTCTGTGGCTCCCTTGGTCATCTTCCTCCCCCTCCCCTGATGCGCCTAGTATAAAGCCCGCCGGAGGAGATCAGCCAACCTGGAAGAGAACACACGCTTACCTTTGGGGGAGAGGTGGAGACCATCCCACCCGAGCATGTCTCTTGTTCTGCAGGCTTAACCCAGCCTATGGAGCTGCTCCATATGGCCCACTAGGCTAGTGGAGGCCAGATAATTTGCGGTCATAACTGGTCAGACAGGGGTCTGCCAAGGATTCCGGGGGAGGTGAGGGGGGAGGAGGGGGGATGGGAAGGACCTGCTGGACTTGGACATTCATCACGGGCATGTGAGCAAGAGCTGTATCCACCACTACCACTGCTTGCGCTGTCTTTGCCGTGGCAAGTGGTCACTTGACCCAGAGACACCTGCCCTACTATCTCCACTACTAGCCCCACCCCAGCCACCATTTGTCTGCCACCACTGACTCCAATGCTGCCTATTGGCCCCACTACAGCCACTACTTGCCTCACTGGTCCAGTCCATGAGAAACCCATTGGTCTAGATCAGGACTGGGTCACAAGGTGAGTTTGACATGTCAAGTGTACAATAAGTACAAGAGGCAACACAGTTCAAGACCAAATGTTTATGCTTTTCCTGCTCCCCATCTTTGTTTCTATACTTTTTGCACAAGGAGGTTAGTGGCACCACTAACTGCACGTACCTGCATGTGGGGACATGGCCTCAGAGTTCAGATTAGGCTTAAACAAGAAAGTTTTGATTTCATTTGAAAAAACAGTTTACAAATGTGATACATGGACACTAAGGATCCTACTCTTCCAGTCTTACTATAATATGAACAGCCATATTTAGTCAATGAGGGAACCCACATGAATGAGCATTTTCAGAATTAGATTTAAAAATGGGATTAGACTTTAAAATGGCTATTGAGAATTGTTCAAAAACCAAAAAAAGTCATCACTGATTAAAAATACTAATTAAAAAATAAACATACTATACATTAATGGAGACATCTGATGCTTCTAAACAAAAGTATTCTGACTATGAAATATGATCATATGGAAAAGATATGAAGAGGTCAATTTTTCACCAGTGACTGCCATAATTCCCACTGATGCTCATGGGATCGATGCATACACATTTACCTCCTCATCCATAAAGCAGTTAAACATATGCTTCACTTTAAGCATGTGAGTAATCCCATGTGAAGTCAATAGAACAATTCATATGCTTAACTTTTAGACACATCCTTAAAAACTTTGCTGGATAGGGGGAGAACAGACATCTAATATTATATCATCATAAATAAAATCAATACCAATGTTGCCATTACATGATATGAAAGCACTTTGCAAATATAATTAAGAATCACAATGTCTGTGGAATAAATATTATTCCCACTGTGCATATTCACAGTGTTTCCGTAACAAACTCTGACTGGGAATGCCTGATGTTCTCAAAAATATTGTTTTGCATTTCAAAACATTAATCATATTTACTGCTTTGTGGCATATGAGGCAGGAACCCCAACTTTTGTTACCAGAGTGTAAAGCCACATTCCTGGGAGCAGCAGTTGCCTTCATAGCCAAGGGTCTCCTTCCTAGTAAAATTACTTAATGTGAATTCATTATTGGCCAGTACAGAGCACTTAAAGAAGAGGATGTTGCAGAACTGCTAAGTGCTTGTGCAAAAGGGAAATCAAACAGTAAAGGTACTGTGTGGTATTATGGTTAGAAGGTACTTTTGTTAGAAAAGATGTTAGAGTTAAAGGTATATTAAATTAAATAATAAAATAAAAAGAGGGGAAGGGCTTGGGAAATTAGGATTCATTATAAGATCAGAGAAATAGTTTAGGAAAAATTCAACTATTGGACAAGAGCATTAGGAACTGTATGGACTAAGAAAATTCCTTCTATATGTTATCTATTTAGATTATAGACACTTTGGGGATAGGACTCAACTAATTCAGATTCACACAGATTCACAGAAGTTTAGGGCTGGAAGGGACCTCTTACATGTCCATATAACACTGGGGGTAAACTCAGGCACTAGATGAAGAATATTCACCTTGGGAGATAGGCCAATGAGCCCAATCAGAGATTAAATGAGGACTATCAAGAATTGAGTGAACCTATAACCTGCTTCCAAGAGACCTTGACCACATCTGAATCACAGACTCAAGGCTTTCTGCATTGTTCAAAAATCACTCAGAGCCAAGAAGTCTTATAGAGGGGCATATCATTTAATGCCCGTGTTTTAATTGATCAACCTTGCACAATAGGAATCTTGGCACAGTAGCCTAACTGGGGGTAGGAACAAATCCAAGCAACTGCCTAAAGGGAGTGCCTCACCTTCCCTCTCCCAACCCCCATGACTTCCATGCAGTGGCTCTGGCAGCAGTTCAAATGCTGAGTATAAGACAGGCGGAGAGGGCAGAGCAGCAGCTGTGGAGCTGGCAACAGCCAGAGGTTTACTCCCAGGGGAAACTGCTGCTACAGGGGTGGTGTCAATTAACCCTCTAGCCTCCTTTTTTTTGCAGAATTTTAACTGTTAAATCACCACTTGACACATTTCAGCAGCAGCTTCCACATTAACTGCCACAGCAACAGCTTGCTCTCTTACAATTCTGCCAGCAGCTCCTCCTGCCCCCTGCCCCACCACTATGGCAGGTGCTAAAAAGCCCAGTTATACTTCTGTCCCTGCATAATAAACAGCTGGTTGGAACTGTCCTGCGAGAGCCTCTGGAACCGATTTCATATCTTTTGTCCTCCACTTCATGTAATAGTTAACAATCAACACTAACATAATACAGAATTTCAAATATTTATAATCAGTCTATTGACTAAACTAACTCACAATGCTCAGTTACCCTCTGATGTGTGTGCCCTGACCTGTTGCATGGACCTGAGGCTTAAATAAATACCAGGCTCTTGCTTTTAAGCAAAATCCCATACAGCAGTGAGATTACTAACTGTATAGGGCCACATCTACACAACAAACTGACTAAGTACTGTAAGTGTACACAACTCCAATGTAATCCTCATATGACTGCTTTCTGATTTGGTGTAGTTGTATTCACATGAGGCTTCAGACTGGTCAAATAGCCGACCCCAAACTAATTAGCCAGTCTGTGGTGCTTCACGGGTACTGCTACACTGCTTCTAGTTTAGGTAGCAACCTGTCTGCTGCAGCTCAGTACACCTGAGGGCACCACCATAGAACACAGTGGGTGCCTATACATGTGCTCTGACGTGTTCTAATTAGGATGCTCTACATTGTCACATGTATAATCCCCTATGGGTTTAAAAATGGCTGCTGGGGTGCTTTACCTAAAGCTTATCCAATTAACTTTAATTAAAGTCATTTTTAAATGTGCGGGGGCTTAATACATGTGACAATGTGTTCTCTGGGAACTGCTCTAATTCAAATGCGGTCCCCACCCCAAGCACGTGTACAGGCACCCAGTAAGCTTACTAATACAGTCATAGCCTAGGAACATTCTGTCTGTCTAAGCTACCCTGTGCTAGTGGCATTAATTACTTCCTGCAAGGTCTGCCATCCTGAGGAGTAGCAAATCCAGACGTCATAAACCATATTTCATCTGAGGATGGACAGGTTTTCTTATCAAATAGATTATAGCCTTGGACTTTGCTCCATTGTACTTTGTCAAATGCAGTAAACATAGCACACTCTAGCAAAGACTCTAGACCCAAATGTGACAGGCCACAAAAAGAAAAATATATTTTTAAGAAAAATGAACTTGTTATTGTACCTATTTGTGACAGGCTGGAATATTCACATATTTTAAGTCAAATATTTAAGGAAAACACATTTCAGATTAATGGTCATCTATGCAATTATCATTCGCATCAGATATCTAATTCTAAAGACACACACTTCTCCAATCAAGGCAAAGCAGCATAACACATGGCTTATATATTCAGTCAAACAGCTTCAATTTTTAATAATGACTTCTTGCAACTGCTTATGACAAAGCAAAATTTTGTGAACGATTAGTATAAATAGGAAATTCAGGAAAGTCATGATCTGTACACAATTAGTGAACAAAAAGACAAAATTGATCACCTATGTACCCGCTTAACTAATTTCAATAATACTGCTTACATATATAAAGTTAAACATATGCATAAGATTTTCCAGGACCAGGGTCTCCATTATAAATTATTCAGACAGATCTTAATTCACTCGGCCAGTAGAGTCACTTTTATAGGGTACAGCAACAAACAATATCAGGTATGATTTAATGACATGGTAACAGTATACCTGAAATTCATACTTTGCTTTCCTAGGGAA
>NW_005842920.1:465697-490584 GCF_000455745.1 Alligator sinensis
TTTTACTGTTATAGTATTTAAATCAAAGTCTATTATTGCTACCCCTCTCCAAGATCAGTTAGTGAGCCTATTGTCTTCAGTATCCTATGACTACCTTTTTCCTCCCTGTAAAAGTAAAAATGTGCAGGAAGTTACCTTGGTGATTCAGTAGGCGGTTTCTTTATCCTACAGTCAGTACTGAAACATTGCTCTCAATTACACAGAGGTACAGTATATGCCACATATAAGAGCACTAGTATTTTACTAATTCAAGAAACCAGTACAAGAAAGCCAACATGATGTTGTATAATTTTTGTTTTAACTATCTCAACATAGTATACAGAAAGCATTCTGCTGGTGGAGTTACCATAATTTAGGTGAGACAGAAAACCACAGTTCTGAACATTTTTATTCAGTGTGTATCTAATCTAGAGTAGGTTGAAAACCCATTTATTTCAATGGGCTGAGCATCATCAGGTCCTAAATGACTCCTACCAATTATCCTAAAAGTATGGATGTTAAACAGTCAAATTGAAAAGTAGCTACGTTTTCCTGAGTAATTTTATTGGTATGAGGGCATTTTAGAAATTAATGACAATTTCACAATAAAACTATTTTGTGTGCAGTGAATGTTTACTGGACCACATCACTACTCTACATAGTTACCTTGCTTTGCAACACAGGTATTCCAGTAGGTATAGCAAGGTCTGGCTCCAAGGGCAACCATAATGCCCCCTGCTAGCCAAGCAACTCCTGCCTCACTCTGGCTCCTTGGGGTGCCCTCCCTTTTTGTACCTCACTTGCCAGGCCCTGATGGATCTTGTAATACTTAGGGAGGCTACCCAAGGGTCCCAGAGGGAGTCTCTGTCCCTCAGCTGTCTGTTGCTTCTCATGCCCGACTGGCACTGGTCTCACCCTCAGACACTAAATTGCCATAGAGGTGTTAATTATGGCCTCCAGCCTCCCCCATAGTCATGCCCATGCCTTGCAGGTGTTACTAGGTATTGATTTTGAGGGGCCACCCTGGGCCCAGTGTAGCCATTGGCACCTCAGGCATCAAACCTTTGTCTGGGCTTCAATCTTCCCTGCATTGGCCTTTTTACTCTGGCTGTGGCCTTCAGCCCAGGTCCACTGCCCTGGATCTTGCTTTGAGGACCCCAGCTTTGTATTGCACTCACATGCTCCAGTCCCCTGGCCCTGTCTTGCTCTCAGTTCCAGCCCCCTAGGATCCCTGACCCAAGCAAGTCTCTATGCTGGGTGTCCCCAGTACCCCTGTAGCCTTCATACCATCCCCATAGCCACAACCCAGCCCCCCAGTATCAAATTTAAACGTAACACAAATACAAGAAAACCACTTCCAAATTAAAGTTCCCCCCTCTAGGTCAGTGCCATGCCACAAGCCATGCTTCCTCCCTTAGATTTCTCTTTTAAGCTCTGTCCGGTGGGTTGGGTGCCTGCCAGTTTGTCTCCTGCAGCCATTTCCCACCAGGAGCTCTACTTCCTGCAGCATGATGGGCCAGACTGTCTACTGTGGCTCTAGGTCTGAGTTGTCTCTCTTGGCTCCACCTCTACTTCTCAGGTGATCTCTTGACCAGCTATAAGTGCTTTCACTCAGTTTAATGAGCAGCCTGACCTCTTCTGCTGCCATTTGCCTTCCTAGTTGTCTCACATGGTGCCCTACTGTCTTGCAGCTGGATCCCAAGTAGCCACCTTGCAGCCCTATAGCCCCTATCTTCTAGCTTCCCTTGGCTGCTTACTCTCCTGCAGCTATCCCTACCTCAGCTGCTTACTTCACATTTTTACCCTCTAATGCTGTCTTCTTATTCAATAAATAGCAGGGATTAAGGGACCCTGCTACAGTGGGTCATAAGTTTCTTGATACTGTCCTCAAATAAGTTGTTTGATTGCTATGATAGTTATCACTGGCAAATCTGCACCCATGAAGAGCCTCCTTCAATGATGCAAAATAAGTGGTAATCACTTGGTGCAAAACTGGACCTGTAAGGCGGATGTGCTAAAATCTCAGGGCCCAGTCTTCAGTCTAGATTGCCATGTAAACATGATGAAAATCCCCCTTTGTGTGGCTTAATGGCATTGGGTGTCTCAAATTAGTTCTCATTGTAACAAACTAAACCACATCCAGATGTAGTTTAGTTTGACACGTTACAAATTGCAACGATGAGGCCATAAATCTATCATGTGTTCATGGTAAATCACTGAATTACATGTACTGAGCCCCTTTGTCCACAGGGTGTTGCTACAATTTTTGTGTAGTGAGACCCTTGTCCACTAGGTGTCACTACAATTTGCAGGTATTTGAAGGTAATTTGCAATGTAATTTGCAAGCATTTCTGTGTAATGAATGTTTTGGTACACCAGATGTAGCTGCAGAGCCCAACATGGATCAATCTTCTGCTGACCTCTTTTTCTTAGTTCATTAAATAATTAATTCAAAGAAAATGTTTTGTGTTAGTCATCTCCAATTTCACTGTACTGACAGCTAGGGTGTGTTGAGGGGTTAAAGATCAGGGTGACGGAACTATGCCAGGCATCCAGAAGCATAGCAGCATCCAGTAAAATCATACTCCCAATTTCCCCAAGTCTACAAGTACCCCCTTTTTACATGAGACACATTCAATGGCAAAAAATGGGGTGCTCAGCAGAACACTGAAATGGCCAAACCCCAAATTCAGGGTCAGTTGGCTAATGTGGGTGTTGTGAGGGGTGTCCCATGGCATCCATAACCAATATGCCCATAACATGCACAGAGTGGCTGCAGGTTCAGACAGAATCCCTTACCCTGGCTTGACCCAGCCTGGCCCTAAAATGACCCAGGTGAACCCCTCGATTTGGCACCAGAAGTTTCAAGACTGGTGGGGCAGGACTATGTCAGTTGTCCACACTTTGCCCAGGCACTACAGGGTCAGAGCAGCTGGTGAACTTCCCTTGGCCAGGTCACCCCAAGACCTTTTCAGCTGTCTGCAGCTTGACTGCCACCCTTAATGACATACAAACGCTGGCCACTTTTACCTAAAACTGGCAAGCGGGGTTCTATGAAGCTGATCACAAACCTAAAAGCACAGCTGCTTTATGAATAGTAGGTGCCCACTGTCTCATGGCATCCATAACCAGCATGCCCCTAAGATGCACAGAGTGGCTGCGAGTTCAGACAGAGCCGCCCCACTTTGGCTCGACCCAGCCTGGCCCCAAAATGGCCCAAGTGAACCCCTCTGTCTGGCACCAGAAGTTGCAACAGTTGTGGAGCATGTCTGCCAGAAGCAACCAGTAAAATCGCACTCCCAATTTCTGTAAGTTGACAAGCACCCCCTTTTTACATGAGATGTTTTCAGTGACAAAAAATGGGGTGCTCAACAGAACACTGACATGGCTGAACCCCGAATTCAGCATCAGTTGGCTAATGTGGGTGTCAGGTCCCCACACCTTTACCACATCCAGACCTAGGCTCCAGAAGCAACCAGTAAAATCACAATCCCAATTTCCTGAGTCTACAAGCACCCCCTTTTTACATGATATGTGTTCTGCAGCAAAAAATGGGGCTCTAAGCAGAACACTGAAATAGCCAAACCCCAAATTCAGGGTCAGTTGGCTAATGTGGTGTCATGAATGGCATCCATGGCATCCATAACCAGCATGCCCATTGTCGTGAATCAGAGCAGCCGCCGGCAGCCGTCTGACTCACACCAGAGTGTTTAGATTTTGAACTCGGCAGGCGGGTAATTGATGGATGGAGTGGAATTAACCAGGCACAGACACGTGTAGGTTACAGGGGTTTGTTTACTTACGTCGCCTAGATAGTGATGACGACGCAGGCGAGCCTTTGTTCCGTTATAGCTTCGGTTACAGAGTTGAGTACACGCATATAGCTTCGGTTACAGAGTTGAGTGCACGCACTCAGGTTACAGCAACGTAATGACGGACGTGGCGCCGGAACGAACGGTCAGGCTTGCAAGACTTTTCTACGTCAATATTTTACGCTGACGGGGATAATTGATTGGGAATTGATCAAGTTCCCAACTCTCTGGGGACGAGCACAGGTGTCTCCTTAGAAATCCCCAGAGTTCTCCGACTTGGGCGGAAACCGTTAAACTATTTATAGGCAGAGGTGTTTGACATAGACACCCAATGATAGGCCGTTATGTGGAATCTTTAATTTTTTGGCAAGCAGCAGCTCTTTGTCTCCTCAAGTTACAAGGTAGTGGGTTAGGTTTCTCTACCTGTTACGTGTGTGCTACGTGTGAGGAGCTTACGCTTATTTTTTTGACCAATTATATATAGTTTCCCCAAGCATTTTATTTCAGCTGACCAATTATCTACAGTTCTCCGCCAGCGTTTTGTTTCAAGGAATTTTTGGCAGGGATGTCTTTTAACCCTTAATTGTCAAAATGAGGATGATTTGAATGGTATCTCTTGCTTAGTGGCATGGGCACAATTTAATTGGGTTGTGACACCCATAACATGCCCAGAGTGGCTGCAGGTTCAGACAGAGCCCCCTACCCTGGCTTGACCCAGCCTGACACCAGAATGACCCAGGTGAATCCCTTGGTCTAATGCCAAAAGTTACAATAGTTCTGGAGTATGTCTGCTGCTCAAACTTTGCCCAGGCAGTACAGGGTTGGGGGGTAGGAGGTGAACTTTTCTTGGCTAGGTCACCTCAAGACCTATAATTTGAGTGCACAGCTTCCCAGGGGACCCCTTATTGATCCAAAATGTTTAACATTTATGGAGGAAGTAAATGGCCCACAGTGTGTAGGTCAATGTCCACTTGGACCTTTACCAAAACTAGGAGCCTGGTGAGTGTGCTGGGGGACCATGGTGTCATGTGCCAGTTTGTCTTCAGCCTGTGGGCCAACTGGCACATCTACCTTGATGTTTCACAGAGAATGTCAGAGCTGGGTCACAACAGGTCCACACTAAGGTACCCGGTCAAAGCTAAGACTCTGTGGGCAAAATTCTGCAGGGATGTCAAATGACCACAGTGGCAGGCAGGGCTGTCCCTAGGGTATGGCGAATCAGGGCGACTGCCCCAGGCCCCATGCTTTGGAGGGCCCCACACTTTGACATCTGAGGGCTGCGGCAGAGGTGCTGCCTAGCATCCACCCCGTGACACATCCTGGCCCTGAGAGGCTGCCAGGCACCACGGCTCGGCTCCGCCGCGGGGGCCCCCCGCCCACACACGGGCCCGCGCCCCCCCTGCCACAAGAGTGTCCCCAACGCAGCCCGACCTGACCAATGCAGCCCTCACCTTGGTTGCCCCATGCTTCAGGCAGCCCCCCAAGGTGGGCTGTGCCAGCAGCAGCACCCTCAGAGCCAGCACCAGTGCCAGGGCTGCCATCTCCATCCCATTCTGTAGCCCACGCCACTCAGTTCTCTTAAGCGGGCCCCGAACAGGCTGATTTGCTCCAGGCCCCACACTCCACTTGGGTTGGCCCTGGTGGCAAGGTACCACAGTGCATCACGTGGCTCACTACAGGTACCTCCAGCTACTAATGGAGGTACTGGATCAGTGTGAACAACAAGCAACAGAGGCCTCTGGGGCATCCTCACCTGCGGGCACTTCACCAATCATGGCTGCCACGTGTGGGCAATCCAGGGACTCCAGGGGAGAAGAAGGCGAAAGGGTCCTGGTCATGTCACCAGCCAGTTCCTCTGAGGAGGATAGATCAAGGACCTTGACCTCAACACCTGGTATGTGAAACCATGGGGAACCTTATTGTTACTTGTCACCAGAACTGACAGCTGTGATTATGCTGGGCTGTGAGGTGAAGGGGAGGAGGGAAACCTGTTTGCAGCCACTTGTTTGTAGTGACATCGCATTTGTTTACAGCCAATCAGGTCCTGCTACCCACCCACCCCCCGCTACCTGCTATGGCCAGGCACCCATTCTCAGTCATTTTGGACTGAACACTTCTTTTCTGCTTGCAAGATTCACTGAGTGCTTTTTCTTTAAAGTAGAAAGCATCCTCAATTCACTCTAATTCCTTTATTTATTAATTTTCTATATTTTCTTGATTTTCAGCTCCAATTCCACCCCCTCCACCAAGGATGGGCAGCCTGCAGCCCATGCTAGAACCAACAGGTTGGTGAATGCCATCAGGGAATGCAAACAGTGGCTGCGAGAGCTGGCCAGATAAGTCCATTGAGCTATGGGAAGCATCATGGGTGTCCAGTACAAAAGCAACTGTGCTGAGTCCAGGAAGCATCCTGAGACACGGCAGGACTGACAAGTACTGATGAGCATACTGCTCACTATTCTATGCCTGGAGGTCATCGGACCTGGTCCTGCAGCAGCCCCTGCACCTTCCCATGACAGTCAGCAGTGTTGGGTACAGATCCACACTATGCAAACCAACAGTTCTCTGCCTAGCTCAGAATAACCTATGAATTTTTGTACTTAGTAATTGTTATAGTAATTTTTCAGTTATTGTTATAGTAATAGTTTTGTTAGGAATTGTTATACAGTATTATAGTTATAGAACAGTTTTTCTTTGACTTTTTTTCCTTCTTTATTTTTGTTGTTTGTAAATGAAGTTCTCTATTTGCTTTGTTGGATTTTTCACTTCATCTTCTCTCTTTTTCAGAGGTGGACATTGGGGGCGGGGTTTGCTAGGTTGTGGACAGTTGGTGGAAGGTTGTTTAATGATCGCTTGGTAGTTTGATGCAGTCAGAGGATCCATTACCATATTTAGCTAACCCCGCCTTAGCTAAATCCAGGGCCAAGACACAAACAAAGTAGCCCTGGTTTGCCCACTTTCTCTTTCTGTGGTCACAACAAAAACCTGGGTCTTGAGCCTCTGCCCCCTCCCCTTCCCCCCCCCCCCCACCCCCCAGCCTAGCTGCCTGGGGAATGATGTACAGCTTTATGTGATCAGATTAAATGTTATGGGCTCAATTACAGTGGCCACCACTGGCTGGCCATGGCTGGCCACCTGCTGCTGGAGCAGGGTCCAATCCCTGGTGCATGCCCAGGCTTCTTCAGGAGAGGGTGGCAGTGGGCAACCCTGAGGCAGCACTCCCACAAGGCTCTTCTCCCTCACCCCCATGTCCAGATGTTGGCTCTGCACAGGCAAGAGATAGGGGATTTTTGTGCACGCTTGCAACATTGTGGAGATAAGATGCCCTGCACCAGGGACCCAGCACTGCCCAGTCTCAGATCAGAGGTTGGCAGTGCAAGGGTGCCCAGGGAACATGCTAAGCTTTCCAGGTGGGGAGGGCTGTGCCCAGGAGGCCACCTGCTGAGCCACCCATCCCCCACTTGATCCTCTGTGGCCATCACCATGCTGTGTGCTGGCCACAGGCAGCCTGACTGCCCTACACCCTCCCCAGTTGTCACAGCAATATACCCCACTGCCCCTCCACTCTCTCCCTGCAGGCCAGACACTCTCCCACCACTGCACTGCTGCACAGCCCATGGCACCTTGGCTTGGGGCATGTGATGCTCCCGGAAAAGTGGGGTGAGGGGCTGGCCATGCCCCCACCCTCCCCACAGGGGGCCTCTCCAGGGAGATTCCAGAGGGCTGCCCCCCCATGCCACCACTGCACCCTGAGCGTGCCCCTACAGTGTGTCCCCTGGTCAGTGTAATGATCTGTTTGTGCAGGCAGAGGGTTGCCTGAGCCACTACACCCTATTCCTGCTCATCCTGCCCTGGGCACACCTGCACTCCTGGTTTGGGACCCTGAGCTACAATGGTTCTGGGAGCAAGACTGGGCTGCCACGAAACTTCCAACACCAGCTGAACGGCTACCTGTCTCAGCACTACACATCCCTGCCCCCAATGCTGTGGACATCACCGCTGGAATCAATGTCTTCCTCAGCATTTGAGAAGCCATTGCCTCCATTGAGCTGCGCCCCCTAGCAACATGGGCAGCTCAATAAAAAAATCTTGTACTTTTTCCGTCCTGCCTCTCTGCATGCAGTAGGGGTGCAACCTGGGGCCAGGGGGAGTGAGAGCAGGCCACACCACTGCAATCCTTCCCCAGTCAGCAGAAAGACATGGAAGAAAATTCAATTGAATTTAATCTAAGACTTTATTTAAATGTCAGTAAAACAAAGCAGAACAGAAAAAGCCCACTAACCTCTAAAAACCCATCATCTATCATTGCTCCGCCTTGTACCCTCTGTCTCACCCTTCCCTTGGTTTTGTTATAGAAGCATAAGCAAGTAAGTCACAGCTAAAAACACATCACCTGTCATTGGCCCTCCCCACCTTGCACCCTCTGTCCCAACATCACTTCAGTTTTCCTATGGAAGGTTGAGCAATTCACTAACAGCTAAAAACCCATCACTGGGTCTTCTTCCCCCCCACCCTCCCCCTTCCCCTATGTTCCTTCTGTATCACCCTCCCCTTCGTGGTGCTCACCTTCTGCAGCTAGAGGACAGGCACCCCTCAGTCACAGGCAAAGAGCTTGTCAATGAGGTTGTCACAATGGGGCCCATGGTCAGTTGTTTAAGGAGCTCCTGTTTAAACTTTCCCTCCTGACACCAGTTCCACTTGGCATTCAGATAGAATTTATTGGCCAAGTCAAGGAATCTTATTGTGCTGGCCATGATGTCCCAGTGAGCTGCTGCCTCTCTCTCTTCAATCTTTAGGAACACATTGCACATTTCATCACCCAAATGATCTAAGGCCTGTACTCACAATTGAGAGTCTGACACTAAGGTCTCCATCATGCCTTCTCTTGACCATTGCTGCCTGCAGCAGTGCTCACACATTTGCTCAGCTCCAGTCCATGCTGGTGTTTGAGTTTCAGGCACACATGCCAAAATTCCAACAGATCCAGTAGCTGGTAATAGAGAGAAAAAAAAGTGGTGATGATCAAAGATCTCATCCCCACACCCCCACTACCAACTTTAAAAGATGGCCCAGCACATCCACCCCATGTATGTGAAACATTGCATGACTACAAGCAGCGGACATATTTACCAATTCCAACAGTAACCCCCTCCCTCATTCCCATCCATGTAAGTCCTAGTCACCCAAAAACGATCTAATGCCCCTTCCCCATAACTTACAAGTCCCCAGGTGCAGATCTTCAGGAATCTCCTGTACCAACAATGATCTTTCTGGCATGCAGAACAACTCCAGGGTCAGAATCATCTGATGCATCTTCCTCCTTCTCTGGGATAATCAGGAAAGACCCCATGGAGAGTGCAGTCATGTTCAATAAAACTTCTTCATCTTGCTTCTCCATTTCCTGTAGCTACTGTGAACACTCACCCTCCCCTCCCCTCCCCTTTCCCCTCCCCCCCCCCGCCTCTGACTGGTTCCCTGAAGGCTGAGCAGTGGCTATTGCCTGCCAGCTCCGGTGTCAGGACACTCTGTGGACTTTTGCTGGCTATGTGACTCTGTGGCCACCTCCTGCACACCCATCATGTCAAATGATCATAGGCAAACATCTCCTGCATCCTTCAAGAGAGTGGTCAACAGCTTAACATAGAATGGAGCTACTGTGTGTCCAGCCCCAGAATGAGAATTCTGGTCCTTGGCCCAATGGAAAGCACATTTCAGGGACTTCATCTTGCTATGGCACTGGACCCAGTTGCAATTGTGGCCACATTCCTTCATTTGCTCAGCAACAGATGCACAGATTGGCTTATTTCATTGACTCGCCATCTGCATTATAACTTTTTGTTCCCCCAAAATACGAATCAAAGCCTCTACCTCATCATGGTCCCAGCTGGGGCCATGGCTTTGAGATGTATCTAGCTGTTCCTCCAAGACAGGCAGATATTGCTTCTTCCTTTGTGCCTCCATAGAGTATATTTTCAGAGCCAAATTGAACCACTGAGAGAGGAATTGCTACTGAGAGGGGTTACTATGCCAGATGCTTTCTGCCCACAGATGAGAGCAGTTATATAGATATTTGTATGGGACCTTTTTGTGCAGCTCTGACTTGACTTGCAAGTTACTTATGCATACCTATATAGGTGTGAACTGTGCCTTAGTACTGCCACTCATGCCAATCTGCCCAAGTGACTTTTCCGAACAGAACACCATTGAAATCCACAGTCTGACCTAAAGTATCCTCCTGATGCACCCATTATCTAGAACTACAGATGTTAATGGCTCACAGCTGGTAACACCCAAATGTCACTATGTGCACTATAGCTTGATTAAAAAGAATTGCTTCTGGCCCTTCAAGCAACCTCCCCCCTCCCACCCTAGCAGCAATTGCTCCTGGGTGCCTGGCATAGCTTTGGATATGACAATGGAACCTATTGAGAAAATGGGCATGGGGACCTGACACCCACATTAGCCAACCAACCCTGAATTCAGAATTTGGCCATTTCAGTGTTCTGCTGAGCGCCCCATTTTTTGCCACTGAATGCATCTCATGTAAAATGGAGGTGCTTGTAGACTTGGAGAAATTGGGGGTGCGACTTCACTGATTGCTTCTGGTGCCTAGGTCTGGATGTGGTAAGAGCACCTATTGAGAAAATGGGTGTGGGGACCTGACATCCACATTAGTCAACCAACCCTGAATTCAGAGGAGGTCGCTGAACTACAGGCTTGAGGTGGAGCCAGAAAACATCACCATTTTCACTGTGGCAGCCTGCATAGTCCACAATATTTGTGAGACTAGAGTGCAGATTTTCAGTGACTAATTGCAGGAAGTGAGGGAGGCAGCAGCCAGACCCAGACATGGGCAGACAGGGCATGGTTCTTCCTTAGATCAGCAAGCAAACAGTGGTCAGGGAGGTATTGTGAAGGACTGCCTGGCCACATGTTCTGGCTGCTGCAGACGGAGAGAGTGCTCTGTAGGCCACCGATTCACCAGTGTTCAATGCTAAAACATTCAGCAGTTAGCAATTAGGGTTGTTTTCATAAATTAAATTTAAAAAACTCATTCCAGCACTTCTGTCTGTCTGATAAGTACATTGTCTCTAGTGGGATTGGAGGGGTCGGTCTGCAGTGATGGTGAGTGGGGGCAGGGGAAGAGCCTGAGACAGCTAAATTCTAAAGGTTTTTCTTTGTTTTGTTGGGGTGGGGGCAGGAGGATCTCCCCATCAGGGTGCTTCTGAGGCTGTCTCCTCTGCGCACAGCCCTGCTCCTTTAGGCTCATGATTGGGTTTACAGAACTCCACTTGTGCAGAGGCCAAGGGTTTTTTCATAGTCATTGGCAGCCTGGCTGAGAGCATCTGAGGTGGGCAGTGTGCACCTCCTTCCTTCCAGCAGGCCCATGGCTGGGGGCTAGAGGCAGGTGCAGGGCTCCCTGAGGGCAACACTGGCTTCCCATGGGTTTTTGAAATCTGAACTGCCAGGACTGTGGCAGGGCAGGAAGTGAGGAGGAAGATGACTGCCACTCAAGCGGGGAAGGGAGCAGGCAGGGGGGCCTTCAGTGCTGGTGCCCATGCTCACAGTGGTGGTGCAGCCAGGAGATACTGCATGGCAGAGGAAGGAGACATGGTTAGGCCACCTGGTACAGCCCTGAAGCCCCAGCCCTTCCCCTTCCCTCCAGGCCATGCCGAGGCCCGACTTGTTCTGGCCCAGTCATGACAGGAGCAGCTTAGGGGACCTTCTCCACAGGGGCTGGAGGGAACAGGTGACTGTGGGTCTGGAGTGAGGGGCACCAGCATGGCCTGGGGGTTGGAGGATGGGGTAGGGAGGAAGTAAGGGACACCGGCAGGGCTAGAGGTCTGGGGGTCAGGACTAAGGGTCAGCAGCAGGGATTGGGGGGCTGCGAGTTGGGACTGAGGAGCACCAGCATAGCCCAGGAGTGAGGGGCATCGGTGGGGTCAGGGGTCTGTGGGTCAGGAGTGAGGGGCCACAGCATGAACACCACCACACCCTCTCCCCCGAACATGCTCCCACTGGCCATCCTGAGTACAGCTCAGCACTGCTGTGTGGCCAGCCACTGCACACAGGGGCTGCCTCAGCTCGGACCCCCAAAAGCAACCACCCCCACCAACTCACTCCCGCTGGCCATCCCAAGTACAGCTCAGTGCTGCTGTGTGGCCCCCACATCCTTCCCAAATTTGCTCTGGCAAACTGTTCGGCCAAATATCAGCACTGTGTTCAAGTGAAAAAAAAAAAGCAACCAGATTTACACGTGAAATAAAGTTTTTAAAATATTGGTGAAATAAAAAAGGAAAGAAAAATATGTGTAAAATTTAAGTTAATGAAAATACTGAACTTACACTTAATTAAAATATCTAAATGAATGAAACCGCACAATTTTTGCTGATCTTCACGTCAGCATGCTGTAAGCTATAGGTGGCCCCTGCCATCATTTAGTACTAAAAGAGATCAGCGGGGTGGATTGTTATGCAGCGCTCTTGCAGTAATTTACTTGGAATGGCACACTGAGCAATTTATGATATTTATGAACACTCACATGTACACAGTGATGGAAATAATTAAAGCCCACTGTGTCAATTTAGGGGGCATAGAATGATACACTGAAGAATAAACTCCCATCATGTGTACAAGCAACGTAGGTGGTCATCTACGTACTGTGTGGCTTCAGCATGCTGGAGAAGAACACCTTGCTTGAGCTTTCCATACTTTTTGGTTCAAATAGCTAGCATCAGGTGATTTTGGAGAACTTGACAGTAGTTGTTGCTGTTGACTGTGACCCCGTGCTCCCTGAAGTAGATATGGAGTGGTCCCTTGGAATCCCAAAACAGGATGAACAAGAACCTGCCAAAGGATGCCTGAATATAGAATTTTGGGGGGTGGTAGAAACTATATACGTTTCCACTCTATGCTCTGCCTTTTACTCTCAGGATTGTAACAGTGCACCCTGGTGAAAGGTGCGAGAGGAGCCCCTCACCTTTATCTTGTGCGTGTTGCAGAAGCTGGATACATACTTTCACACAGTCATTTATGCACATCTGTCAGCTGTGTGCCAGTTGGGTGCCAAAGCATTTTCTGATAATTCCAATGATCATAAAAAATGATGTGGATGCTGCCAGTGCTTACTCCTGCATCTGCCAGTAGTTCAGGAATGTTCACTCACCTGTTCACACACACAACAGGATCACCCTTGACAACGTTGTCCTCCATCATGGCTGTGTTGGGACATTATGCCCCAGGTTCAGCCACTATAGACATGCAGTTATTTTTTAACTTCTCCATCCACTCATAGTTCTTACCATACTGTGCCACAATCCTACAGTGAATTTCGCTAGGTGACACACCTTCAGCTCACAAAAAAACAAATGACAGAATACATTTCTTCTTTGGGCACACTGACTAGTGTTTGACCATGTTGTTTACATGCTCACCAACAAACGTCACATGTGTGTTCAACATGAAACAATGGGCATGTTCAACAGTTCCATTATCAGTGTTCTCCATCCACTGCTGTGTAGTTTCTAACATTGCAGTCCTTCGTAGACATACAGCCTGGGCAGCTATTTTTCCTTAATTTCTGAAACACCCTTGTATATATTTGGTTTTATTTCTCCTCACTAAGACCAATATCCTTTACTTAAAGGCTCCATTATATTACTGTCAATATAAAGGGGGCAGAAGTGGATACATCATTTGTATTCCTTGTCAGAGCTGTTTAAAGAGACATTAATATAAAATAAGAATCAGATCCACTGTATTTTGTGCCCAAAGGTGGGTCTGTTGCAGGGATGTGTGAATTTACTGGTTCAAAGACAATAAGTAAAGCTTAATGTCTGGCATTTCACGATGAGAAGTGCAATCAAAATGTAAGAGATTATTAGCATGAGGTAAATAGTAAAACTTCATCCAACATCAAATCCATGATTTACTTGGAGAATAAATAATCTAATTATTATGTTATTATTATTATTTAGATTTATATCCTGCCTTAGCCAGAAGGGCTCAGAGCGGATTAAAGTAACACACAAACAACCCAAAAGGTAAGAAACAGCAAATTCCCTGATCAGCATACTAGCTCAGGGGTCTGGATCCAACCCACAGGCTGTATGTTGCCAACCCCTGCCCTCCCTGATTTACCCTGCTAGTAAATGTTTCGTATATAGAAGAGTTCTGATAAAAAAAGAAAAAAGGACAAATATAGCACCAGTGTTAGAAATGTGCCATTAGGGCTAATGAATGCACTTTTTAAGCAAATGTTATTGGCTTTGCTTTTCAAAAATCAATACAGCAATCCAGGTGAATATTTTTCTAACACAACCACCTTTGACCTTGTATTTTTAATTTACTAAGGTTAAGCCGGAGCGCGCACGCGTGCGTGCGTGCGTGCGTGCGTGCGATTACATATAGTGTTTCTTTTCTTTCCCTTTGCTTCCTGAAAGGAATAAATATGCACAGCCTTTCTAGTAAATAGAGCATTTCAAGTCACATCTGACATGCTTTTACTGTACTTTAACAACAGCATTATAAGTGAACAGACATCAGGGGAAAAGTGAACCTTGCCACTAGATGACGTCAACTGCCCAATAATTTTATGTTTAATCGTTTAAGTTTTCCTTAATATCATCAGAATCAGATCATTTGGTCAAAGGGGAAATAATTAGCATCATAACTGATAAGGGTACAATGCTAGGATAGTATAAAGCTATGAAATTGTATTGGGTTTAAGGAATTGTTTTGCTGGGGAAGTGTAGTAATCTCATGAGACTAGTCTTCAATTGAAAATGATTTTCCTGTTTATAAATATGCACTACTTGACTTTTTTTTGTTCAAAGTTATTATGTTTCAAAAATGATCTTGTTTCCCAGGAGTCTTAGAAGTATTTAAGATGACAACTTTCTTTTTAAACTGTAATTTGAACCCATTTGCAATCATGTAGTTTTTATCCTCTTGTGACATCTACAATTAAAAATTAAAACAGATATTTCATTAAGACAGGATTTAGAATTTTAATCATAAGATAGCAAGGCACCAATTCATTAGAAAAAAACAAAAAAGTATTGTTAACTGTCAGGAAACAGCCAATTTTCTATCACAGCTGTTTACAAATCTCATTTAAAAATAAACTAATAAAATACTACCATTTGTTCATATCAATCTTCTATAATCTTTCATTTAAAAAAAAAATCACCAAAGGTGCAATGATTACTTGCAACAAAGATTCATGAATATTACTGTCCAGATCGTCTCTCAGTTATACAGAAGTACAGTATATGTATGTATATGCATATGAGCAAAACAGTAGCATTTCCATAGTTCAAGAAACTAATACAAAGAAATATGCACAGTATTCTGTATTTTTTGTTCAAATGTAGAGGCTCACTAAAAACCTCAGATACCTTTGTAGTGATTTGCCACTAATATTTTACTAGCAGCTCCTACAGAATATTTTGTTTTTGCCTGTGATAAATTCATATTATCCAAGGTTTATGAGGTAGCAGAAATGAAAGGCTGGACAACTTATTTTATGTTGCTGCTTAAAACTTCCTTGCCAAAACCAGAATCAAAGGGTTTAACCTCCTCGCAAATAAATGTACATTAAGTGCATTTGCTAGACATGGTTATTCTTTGTTCCTGAATAAAACTCTGTGCAAATACAATGTTATAGCAAAGTGTTCAGTTCACATTATTTGAATAAACCAGTGTGAATAAGAAAAAGAAGTAGCCTCAGCAATCTATACATGTAACAGTCTCAGTGGTCATCCCTTCTCCAAATTCCTAGGAGCATCCCAGTGAAAGTGTTCAAACCTGGTATAGCTTTTAGTATCTTCCAGGGTAGAGACAGAAATTACACATAAACCAGTGTAAGTGATCAGATCTGTAACACAACAGAAATTCAGTGTGCATAAACCACTTTCAAAATGGCCGAAACTGGTTTAAGATAAACGTGGATAGATGTAGCATCAGACTTAACTGATTTAGGTTAAACCAGTTTATTAAAATTCTGTCCAAGATCTCCACCAGCTTCAAGTTAACTCAGTCCCCCAGCATCCCAGAATGCTTTGCACTTCCCCTGCAAACCCCTCCTTGTAGGGTGGGCGGGCTAGTGTTGATAGCCTTGAATATCTGTTCACTTGCTTATTGGTTCAGTCTATGCAGCTTAAATAAACCTAGGAAGATTGAATTGATTCAGCCTCAGGCTTTTTGACTATCTGTACTTAGCCCTGGAGAGAAGGGGCCAGTTTTAGTTAACATTTAGCCCTGATAAAAAGAATGCATGTGATACAGTCAGTCAGTAAGCTGCATAATACTAACCATTCATAAAACACCCCTGAAGAAATGCTCACTGGAAATTTACAATACTGTATTTCTTCATACACAATCCCTAATAAACATGATGGACCAAATTCAACAGCAGTTTACATACTGTGCAAACCTACTGAATTTAATGGCCCAAGTCCTGATGTAAATGGGCGAAGCCAGCAAAGTTATATCCAGTTCCACTAGGTTGAATTTGACCATAAGTCTATAAAAGGCTCTTGCTAAACCTGTTTATATAACCTCTAGTACCTAGAAATAGCCTGATAAAAATAACTCTGCTACCCAAGAGTCCTTTTTCAATTAAATTTTGGATAGAAACACTTCCTTCTATTCTGTATGTGACTGCCCAAAATAAACAGATTTTTATAGTTTGTGTATGCATGTAGAAGCCCAGCTAAACAGAAGCCAAACAGGAATAAAAGCTATAGCCTGTGCCAAAACACCATCAAGACTGATATCATTAGCAGCAAAAAAACATAAAAGTTCGCAGGTAATCACACTGACACAAGCCACAGGTCTGACTGAATCTTATTTATTGACACGACTGAACTTCATCAAGAAAGGGAGGGCATGATTTTGCACATTATTCATAAGCAGAGTTCAACGTAAAGTCAGAGAGTTTCACGTGCCACTTGGCTAAAACAGCAAACACCTGTACACAAATGTGGAATACATACAACAGTTGTTTAAATTTAGTTTTTATAGATAAAGCTAGTAGCACCACCAGTTATTAAGGCTGCCCAACACTTCCCATTTTAAGACTGTTTTAAATAAATATGCCAGTTGTAATTGTTCTGACTGAAACTTTCCACAGCAAATATCTGCATCACGGTTTGGTTTGGTTTGGTTTGGTTTGGTTTGGTTTGGTTTGGTTTGGTTTTTTTAATCCCAGCCTAGAAACCTTCAGCCATTTCCAAGACGCTAAAAGAAAATATATTGTTTTTCTGCTGTATAAAAACTTGAACAACTTTTTCTTTGAGAAGCTCTAGAACCTACCTGGTTTGGAGCAGGAAACTGAAGTTTGGCCTTGGAAGCTCAATTATGCCTTTTTCTGTCTTCCTGAAAATTTGCACAATATTGGCCAAGTAATAAACCTTTAAAAATCTTAGTTACTTCATTCTCAGAAACTTGCTAAGCCTTAGGGATAAAAATTGTAGAGCTTCTATCCACACTGAGACTGCTCTAGCTTGAGGCAGCAATAAGACTTCCCCTGTAATTACAGTTGTGCTCTGTTGTAGGTTGGGGCAATGCTCCAAAGCTAAAAGCAGGTCACCTATCTCTCCCACGCTCTCACTGTACTGATCCCAAGCAATGGGGCAGTGGCATAAATTAGATGGGAGAATGGGGTGACTGCCCCAGGCACTGACTTGGGCAGGGGGAAGGGGTGAAGAGAGGGAGCAGATGCTGTCAGCAACCAAGCGATCATGATGATCACATAGCAACCAGAAGCCATATGCCCCAGGCACCTGACTGTATCCCTGTGCTACTGCAATGGGAAAGAGGTGCTACATGAGTTAAAATACAGAAGAGACAAGACTGAAAAAAAGAAGAAGTTGGTGAAGCTGTTGTCTGTACTACCCCTGCCTCATTTGTTGCAGGTTATAGTATTGTTTCTTAACAGTTGAGTCTCCAGTCCCATTCAGAGCATGGCCTTGGTGCCGTAGAGTTTAGACCATCTGTCCCTAGTAATCGTTGTCTTTTACCGTGCTGTGAAGGTGACGGAATCCTAGGTCATGCTCTCCAGAAACACCTTCAGGATCCACAAACTTCATCCTAAATCAGACCCAAGATACTCTTCATACCCTCCTAGCAAGCAGACTATGAATAGCTGGCTTATCAATGCCCTAGATATTATCTTTTAGAACCTCCTTACCTATACCTTTTGCCTTCTTTTCCACAGCCACATATGTTGGTTAAGTATACAGGTAAGGGACTGCAGTGTTAGAAAGAATGGTCTCATGTCTAAGACAGTTGTATGCTGCCTCAGAGAACTGGAGTATATCTTTGACTTCCCAAGAGTTCCTGTGTGATTCTAATCAAATCAGTTAAGCCAGACATTTTATAAGTGGTCATTAACTGTGTATTCCTTATTTCTGGATGCTTAACTTCAGGCTCTGAGATCGATTTGCAGGAGTAATTCAGAGCTGCAACTTAAGTCAGTGGAAACCATGTTGCATATATAATGGTTCTGAAAAATGAGGTCCTATATGCCTCAAACTGGGCACCCAGAATTAGTGAATACTTTTGATCTTTATCTTTCTGTGATTCTGGCCTGTATTTGTATAATAGGTATAACAATAACCCCTCAGAGGGACACAATTAAAATAAATTAAGTAATGATTTGTGAAGAAATCAAGGGAGAGGGAATATTATAAACTACTGCTGGAAGCTATACCTTTTGCAAGACATTCTTACTCTTATTTACTATAAAATGTTTATAAAAGCAGCTTTGTTTTTCACTGGTTATTAACCAACTCCTGTGCTCAGGCAACATCTTTATTTTTTGAAATGTTACCAAACCTGAAGTAAATGGAATCTTTTACCCAAAACTGAAAGTGGGCTATAGAATTAAGTGAAGATGTTTGTTATACATATTTCTAGTTGATTTTAAGTCCACAACCACTGATTTATATAATATTTTCTTAATAAGCAGGTATAGAACAGCAATACAACAAGTGAAACTACATTCTGTAGTCAGAGCCACTAATTCACACACTAAAGAAATATTGTCTTACTGGAAAACATTTTCAGAAGTACCTGGTTCAATCCCCTGTGCTTGCCAAAAAAAGTCATACAGGTGTGGGCTCATCCATGATTCAACCCATAGCGGGCTTGAAACATTTCGGACAAATTTGAGCAGAGGACGTTTGTAACTACTGGTCAGACTGTGTTACACATCTCTCTCTGTGCCTGGTCCATAAAGAATATGACTTTTTACAGTTTCCAGCTACAGATTTTTAGCTCCTTTGTAGGGGAGTCGGTCAGAAAGTAATGCCTCTTAATTTTTATCTCCTAAGCAAGCCCTGAGTATGGAGAATGTTCTTCTTGCCTAAGAGAGACATATAAACTCCCAGTTCTATGTCAAGACACTGAAGAAACAAATGGTGAATGCAAAGCACCCATCAACGATGTGTAAGGTGCTGTTTCTCACAACAATGCTTGTCCACACACCAGCACGTACACCATAAAGGCAATCTCATCATATAGATGGATTGTGCTGCCCCATCCCCTGTACAGTGCAGAGGATGAAGGATGGCCTATGAGTGATATTTTCAGAATGACAGTAAAGTGATGGAGGCCAATCAACAGTGACTGTAAAAGTCCTTGTCCTTGTGCAATGTCAGAATACACCTTGCTCACTGACAGAAAGGAAACTGTTGAAACTGATGGAGAAGGAGACTATGTTGAAACTAGCTGTGTTTTTAGCAATAAGATACAAATTTTATGTGCAAATTTATTCTCAATAATATTTGCCCAAGAAAAAAATAGGAGGCAATACTTTCTGACTTATACTCATAGCTGCTGCAATAGCTCATACTTTTAAATCCAGAAGTCCCATTTTAATCTACTCTTGGGGATTGTCACTTACGTAACAAATATATGGTTATCATTTATGCATATAAAAAGTACTCAAGGCTTCTAGTTTTGCACAGTGATGAGCTTTATTTCACAACTGTTGGCAGCCTCCTGTTAAGCTAAATGTGCATCAATCCTCTTATCATTCTATACAGCAGTCTTTGGGGCTTGACTCTACTTCTTGGGGGCTTGACTCTACTTCTACACTGTCAGGCCATGGCCTTGAACCTGAAGCCTCAGTGGCCAGCACAGCCACCCATCCAGACCTGCAACCCCACTACTGACCAACCAGACAAAGCAAACCTGGCCTGAAACCTCCAGCCGGGCTTAACCTTCTACCCCATTCCTGTCACCAGAGTGGTCCTCAGTTGACCCTCCACTTCCCCCATACACAGGAACAGGAAATGTCTAGGCAACAGGGCTTAACTTCACCCTAGATTGTTTTGCTGTTCTCTCAAGGTTTTTTTGTTGACTCTGCTCTCTGCTTGATCTCCTGGCTTTTTGACCCAGCTTGCTCTCTGACTCTGCTCCCTATTTGACCTCCTGGCTTCCTGACTCAGCTCAGTCCCCAGACTCTACTCTCAGATTGACCTCCTGGCTTCCCGACCTGGCTTGTCCCTTGATTCTGCTTTCCCTCCTGACCCTGGTCAGCACCTCAGTCCCCAAGTTACCCCAGACCTGGCCATCCACATCCCAGTGTGACACAGGCTCACGATCCAACTTCTGGCTGGCTCATGACTGTTTGTGACTCCTTTTCCAATCCAAGCCCATCTCTGCTAATTGAATTTCTGTAGGCACCCACAACCCCATTCAGAAGTGTGTCCCCCCTAGTTTGAGAGCTGCTTTTTGTATAAGGGAAATTTAATTTTTCTTTTGAATGTATATAGGTAGATATACTTGCTAATTTTATGGTGGCATTTTTCTAAAAAATTATTCCAAAACAGAAGATGCTTAAACCCAAGGCCTAATAGAAATTATGGGGTGGACTCTGTTGCCTTCAAAATTAGTTGGGGAAATTCTGAATTAATTGGCTTGGGTTCTTATTAATATTAATAATTACATGAGAAAAGTGGCACCTAACTTTTAATAACCTGTGGGTAACAATACAGAACAAATAGCATCCTGATGACAACATTACATTTTTTCTTCCTATCCAATTAATAAAACTTATCACCATACAAAACAAAAACCACCCACTTCTACAAGCAACTTGGGAGGGTCTGATGGGCAACATGTTGCCCATGAACCACACACTGGGGACCACTGTATCAGACACTGTAACAGAAGAAGATAAAAACCCTCTCACAATCTTGGGATGGTATATTTCTTAACAGAAGTAGTTTATTAGTAAGGCAAACAAGAACTTCTCTTCTGTGTGAATTAATCCTGTTACTAAAAATATATTTTAAAAATTGTTTTAAAATATTCTTTAAGACTGCATACAAAGGTGTAGTCATTTTGCTAAAATTTCTTTGAATTCTTAGGCCTCATTTTTAATTCCTTTTTAATGACTTGATTGTATTAAAATTCCATCCATCCTCCATTAGCTTATACCTATCCCCAGAATTATCGTAATTGTTCATACAGGACAAGTTCAATAAAAACTTCAGGCTATTATCAGTCTGCAGAAACCCAACTAACCCAGAAAATAACTTGGATGGAAATGGTTACGGTGAGTTCTGTACCATGGCAGATAGCAATTTATTATATCTTGCCTAAAATGACTAAATGACCCAGGAATAATTCTAGCAGTTTTCTAGGCCATGATTTTGGAGATGTGAGTAGAGTATCTCACTCATTTCAAAGCAATGTGCTTACGCTAGCTAAGTGCTAGATGAAGAAGAATGTCACAAGACATTATCAAAAAAGTCAGCAAATTTTCCGTATGCCAGTAAGATAGCTGAAGGTGATATGGTCTAATCAGGTAACCAAAAAAACAAAATGGGTCAGGTAATCAGTGACAGAATTGCACAGTAAGGGCTCGTCCACACATGCAGGCACATCTGTTTGCAGCAGCTCAAAAACCAACAACACACATTTGTGCCAGAGATTTGTGCCTCAGTACATGTGCCTGAACATGCACTTTGGTGTGGGGTAAATTGTGCCACGTGGGGCAAACTGACCCTGCCCAGCTCCTGCTAGATCTTCAGCCAAGGTGAGCTAAAAGCTGTGCTGGCTCCAGCAGTATAAAAAGCTGCACTGGTGAGCAGCTCAGGCCTACTTGCCTTCTGGAGCTTCTGAGGTCCGCCCAGTTGGTATCTGAAGACACTATCCCCTTGTGCCAGCTGGACTGCTGAAGCAGTCCTAACCTAGAGTGGCCCCTACATTATCTACCCACTGCAGCAGTTTGGCAGTGGGGGCTGCTGCCTGGCTGTGACCTGCTGCCACCTGCAATAGCATCTGCCCCCTTGGACCTGCAGCCCCATGGCTGTGCACCTGCTCCATCCAGATGGGGACTGCACAGCCTCCTGGGCTCCAGTACAGGCACTGCAGCAGAGCCACTTGCACTTCTGGGCTAGCTGCCAGTGGCCACACAGTTGGCCTTCAGGCAGCACAGCTGTCATGTCTTCTGGTGTCCCCACTTTGCCATCTGGGCAGCTATATGCTCCTTGCGGTGGCCCAAAATGTTCGTCCTTCTGGCCCCAAATGATCAGGAGAACAGCCACCTCATCTGGGGGGGACCCTCCAGCTGGGTCCCTGGTGCTGGCTCTGGGCAGACTCCTCTGCCCAGGTCCTGCCACTTGCCTCACCAGCAGGGATCCTGATGTTCCCTGTTTAAAGATTGCAAATTCTCTGATAAAAAAAAAAAATTCACTCATTAAAATACCCAAAATCCATGGTCTTCTGCTATTTAAATGAAATGCCACTATATAGAGAGAGATCAGTTGGGCAATGTTTTATTGATATATTTACAAGTGTAAAGCAGTTTGGAAGCCTACCAGTGCCACTGTCATCATAATTAAACAAATTCTAAATATCTATATACTTTGGCATTTGCTTTTGGTTTTATATCATAGAAAAATCAGCACTGCCCCTGCCCGCTTTGCTCACCAGGATGTGGGGCACTGAGCAGCACTGATATGCTGGCTCCCTGCCCCTGCCCTGGCCCTTCACTTCCAACACACAACCCTACCAGTGCTCCTCACTTCTCACCCACTGCCCCTGTTTACCCCCACTAGCAGCTCCATCCCAGCACCAGGACATAAGTCCAGCTGCAGCTGTCCTATTTACCACTTGGTGGCTCTGAGCAGTGCCAGCCCTTTCTGTTCTGCTTCCTGTGCCTGTGTGCAGGCCCCAGCGATCCCCATCCTGTTCCTGGGAAGCCCCTGACTGGGGCTCAAGGACTGAGCTGGGCAATCCCCTTCCTTTCCAGGCCAGCCTCCCCCTACACAGGCTGCTCCAGGGGGGCAGAGGGGCTCTAAGCCTCGGTCTGGTGGCCTCTCCCACCCAAAGCACTCTCCCACACCTGACCCCCATCTCTCTCTCTCTCTCACATACATACAGCCCTGCTGCCACGTTCCCCCCACCCCACAACCCATCATACCCCGCAAGTGGTTCCTGGGATCAGAGGCACCTACAGGCTGGGGCCCCATATCCCAGAACCAGTGTGGGTGTGGGGCAGGGCTGCAGTGTGGCAGTTGCCCCTGCAGCTGCAGCTTCCACCAGCAGGTCCTGTCCCATCTAGCAGCTGCGCACACAGGGTATGAGATATGTGGACAGATGTGGGGTTTCTGGGGAGGCTTGGGTGAGTTGTGAGTGGATGTGGGGGTTGGTGTAGGATTTATGGGGGTGATATGGAGCTTGTGCAAGGCTTTGTGGGCGTAGGGTTTGTGGGGTGGTTTGGGATTGTGGGGGTGGGGGACTGTAGGGTGGGGAGGACTGCTCAGGAGAGGTGGGTCCCCTGCCTTTCCCCCCTGCATGGAACACCACCCCCCACATGGCCCACAGCACCCCCCCCCCACATGGCCCACAGGCCCCACAAGCAGCAGTGGCTATGTGGGTGCTGATGCCCATTCCTGACAGAGACCCCCGGTGGCATGGGGCTGCCTCAGACTGGCCGCTGCACATGGCACTGTCCTGGCCTGTCCAGCATGCCCTCAGACAGAACTGGGGGCTTCCAGCACCACAGGCAGAAGCCACACGCCCTCAGACCAAGCCAAGTCCTGCCTGCATGTACGCTGCTGCTGCTGCTGGGGGGGGGCGCGGGGAGCAGAGCTGTGGGAGGTTATGTGCTGTGAAGGGGGCTGTAGCCCATAGTTTCATAGTTGGTAGAGTCGGAAGGGACCTGAGGAGATCATCTAGTCCAACCCCCTGCCATGGCAGGAAAGAGTACTGGGGTCAAACGACCCCGGCCAGATGTTCGTCCAGCCTTTTTTTAAAGACCCCCAGGGTAGGAGCCAGCACCACTTCTTTTGGAAGTTGCTTCCAGGTCCTAGCCACCCTGACAGTGAAACAGCGCCTCCTGATGTCTAGCCTGAAACTACCCTCTGGTTAGCTTGTGTCCCTTGTTTCTTGTAACTCCCAGGAGTGCTCGGGGGAACAAGGACTCTCCCAATGCCTGCTGGTCCCCCTTGACTAGTTTGTAGACTGCCACTAGGTCCCCTCTCAGCCTTCTCTTATGGAGGCTGAACAGGTTCAGGTCCCTCAGCCTCTCCTTGTAGGGCCTGCCCTGCTGACCCCTGATCATGCAGGTGGCCCTCCTTTGGACCCTCTCCATATTGGCCACATCCCTCCTGAAGTGCGGCACCCAGAACTAGACGCAGTACTCCAGCTGTGGCCTGACCAGTGTCGCATAGAGGGGGAGGATCACCTCCTTGGACCTGCTTGAGATGCATCTGTGGATGCACGACAAGGTATGGTTGGCCTTCCTGACCGCGTCCCCACACTGTCGGCCCATGTTCATTGTGGCATCAATGATGACTCCAAGACCCTCTTCTGTCTCGACACTGACAAGAAGGGAGTTTCCCAGCCTGTAGGTGTGCCGCTGGTTCTTCCTCCCCAGGTGCATTACCCTGCACTTGTCAGTGTTGAACCCCATCCTGTTCTCATCGGCCCCCCCCTGTAACCTGTCTAGATCTGCATGCAGCCTGTTCCTTCCTACTAGCGTACCCACTTCACCCCACATCTTAGCGTCATCTGCGAATTTGAACAGGGTGCTTGCTACCCCCTCACCCAAGTCACTGATGAAGATGTTGAATA
>NW_005842920.1:491829-498840 GCF_000455745.1 Alligator sinensis
TACTTTCCTTTGAGCTTGGAGGATCGTTTCCTTAAGGAACGACCACTCCTCCTGGACACTCAACTCCCTCCTGCTCTGGGACCTCAGTGCTTCCCCCACTAGTTTTCTCACCTCGTTAAAGTCCACCCTCCTGAAGTTGAGGGCTGCTGCCTTGCTGGAGGCTTTCGCCACCTTGTGCTGGATGGTGAATTCCAGCAGATGATGATCGCTATTGCCCAGGTGGTCGAGCACCCGCAGACCCCGTACCAGGTTGTCACCCATGGCCAGGACCAAATCCAACAAGGCATCTCCCCTGGTGGGGCTGTGCACCTCCTGGGTTAGATGAAGGTGCTGTATGTCAGTTAAGAACCTGCATGAGCAGTCAGACCTGGCTGTCTGCTCCTCCCAGGAGATGTCTGGAAAGTTTAGGTCACCCATGACAACCACATCCTTGGACCTAACTATCTCCGCGAGCTGACTTAAGAATTCCTGGTCTCGATCTTCTCCTTGGTTGGGTGGTCTGTAGTAGACCCCCACCGTCAAGTCCCTTTCTCCCCGACCCCCTTGTATTCTAACCCAGAGCACTTCCGTTTGCTCCTCCTCTGACCCAGTGTTACTCACTGTGGATGTGTGTTACTCCTTGACATAGAGTGCCACACCCCCACCCTTCCTGCCTGTCCTATCTTTCCTGCAGAGCCTGTAGCCCTTGATATTCACTGCCCAGTCATGCATTGGGTCCCACCACATTTCGGTGAGCCCCACTATGTCTGGGTTGGTGCTGGCTAGCAGGAGGACTAATTCCTCCTGCTTGTTCCCCATCCTGCAAGCATTAGTATAGAGGCATTTGAGGCTTCCTGAAGATGAATGGACCACCCCCCCTAATCCCAGTGGTACCCAGGCCCATGTCACTTACCTGATTACCTATTTCTCTTGTCATTGGTTTAGGCTGGGCTGCTCCTGCAGGCGATGCTTGGCTTGCTTGTCTGAGGCTTCCTCCGCCCACGCCATCCCCTTCCACCAACAAGCCTAGTTTAAAGCCCGCCGGAGGAGGTCCGCCAACCTAGAAGAGAAAACACACTTACCTTTAGGTGAAAGGTGCAGCCCATCCCATCTGAGCATGTCCCTCGTCATGATGTGTGGATCATTGCCCAGGAAGCCAAAGCCTGCCTCAAGACACCAATTCTGAAGCTGACCTCACCAATGCAGGTCTCTTGTCTCCTTCCACATCCACTCACTGGTAGGATGGAGAAGAACACCACCTGCGCCCCTATCTCCTTCAGCAGGCCCCCCAGTGCCTGGTAGTCTGCCATCAGGTGATCGGGTCTTCTCCTGCCCGCATAATTCGTACCCACATGGATAAGGACCATGGGGTAGTAGTCAGTGGGGCAGATAATGTTTGGGATCATCCCCGTCACGTTCTTGATCTTGGCGCCGGGCAAACAGTAGACCTCACGCGAGGTCTCCCATGTGGGAGCTGGGTGGGGGTCCACCTCTCCCAAGCAGTTTTCCCCCACTCCCACAGTCCCCTCCACCCCCATGCAGTCCCCCTACACCCACCCCCCCACACACACACATCCCTACTTTATCCCTTTGCCTAGGAGCTTCTCCCAGCTCCCCAATGCTCAGGGCCCCACCCTCCTGGAGCCTAACACCTGGCTCCCTAGTGCAACTTCAGACTACTGCGAGTCTGGTTGCCATCTCAGGTCCCTCCACCTGACCTGGGCCCTGCCTCAGGACTCGCAATAATCCTGGGCTGCCTCTGCATTGATCCTGATATCCAGGGATGTGGGGGATGGGGTTATCAGGTGCCACTACCTGGGGAGGTAACTGGCCTGGAATTTCTGGGGGACTGTCCCGCCACAGACAGTCCCACCAGGCCACCCTTCCCTGGTAGGGTGGAGTTTCCAGTCATGTCCAGGACCAGGAGCCTCCTGCCACCCCAATATTTCCTCTCTTGCCTCAGAGTTGTACTGAGCAGCAGCTAAGATGGTGGTGTCTCTCCAGCTTCTGTCAGCAGACTGCTGCCCCTGCTCTTTCAGGGCCCAGCCCTTATATATAACAGCTAGGCCCTGTTCCCCAATCAGCCATCATTGCTTAACTGAGATAACAGCCAGCTGCAGGCTAGCCGATTTCTGCCCATGCTCCTGGGAGTAACAGAGCACCCTATGCTCTGTTACACCAGGTGCCAGAGCATGTCTCTGGAGGACCCAGCCTCCTGTTGCTTCATGGCATGCTCCAGGAGTGTGTCCTGCGCCGCTTTTTTCTAGCGTGATTTTTTTTTTTTTGATACTGAGATTTCCCAGTATCAAATTTAAAGTCTGCACTGCAAATATGCAGCGCAGGAAACGTTTTTTTGTTCCTAGCATGCCTCATGCAGCATCTCAAACTGTTTCGAGGCACCGCAACAGGCACATGCACACTTGTCTGAATGTGCCCCAACATGCCAGCTTAGTAATACTACTACAAAAACTTTAGAGAACACAAAAAAATAACACTGCATACTACAACAACAAAGGCTTTTTTCACAGCTAAGAAGAGATACAGGTTTACTTCAGAGTAGCTAATGTGTGTGAATTATTTTATGTTAAAAACATAATAAGGACAAAGCACTTTAGTTCTGCCACCCGGTAGAGTAAGTAAAGTCAATGATGTGTGGGGATACAGTACTGACCTCAACTACTTTACCTTGCAACAAAATGCAATGTGCTGAGTCTTCATGCTGCTTTTATTCTGAGATAGTAATTAAAAAAGATGTGTTTTTGCCTTAAGGTAACTTAGTGAAAATGGGCCTAATATATCATATGATGTTTAATAAATACAGTAGACAAGATTCAGCATGCTACCACTTTCAAGTGAACCAATTAAAACACAAAATAGGAAATAGACATGGCAACAGTTGGTAAAGGAGTCTATACATGGAGTAATCAGAGCAATGAGCAAAGTACCAGGTTCAACATGGTGTTACACAAATATGCTGACAAAACTATAGCCATGGGCAAAAGCAGATTCACAGAAATTAATTAACTTGGAACACTTATATGAATTTTAAGTTTTGAGTATTCTTCAGTCATACATTGCTGTTTTTAACCATGAGAAATGCTCAGTGTGACATTTACATTTTGTAAAGACATGTAATTGTTATAACAGTGTTGATGCACTGGCATCAATACTATAATTACCAGTCACTTTAGAAGTGTATTCATAAATTCAGGGATGATGTGTCGTCATTAGTGTTTATATAATACATTGCACAATGAATATAAGTAAGTATTAACATAAACAAAAATGTATAAAATAATACTGGTACTTTAAAAATCTTGCCGACTTCATCTGGTAAGATTGAGTCTAAAATATATAAATATCAAGAAATAAAGCTACTTCAACAAAATAATTCTAACAAATTAAAAAGAAACAAAGATTGGATTGTGCCTACTTCTATAACTGAGATACAATTATTAAGATAAGACAGTAAATGCTGACTGACAGACAAAAGTTACCTTATTCAATCAGCAAATTTTGAATCACATGAAAACAATTCTTCTTTCAAAATCTTAAAACCTACATAATTAAAATGTAGAAAACCATATGAGATTTTCAAACACACAATTGAACTGGCATTAGAGTCATTTTGAATAAATCTGAATACCAATATAAATCTGAATACCATTTCTGCTTTGCTACTGCACTGTCAACATATTGTGATTTAAGTCACATTTACTGTACACAACAATAATGCTGAGAGACTGGCAACCTCTGATCCTCAAGGCAAGATTTGTACTTTTTTGTTTGAGCACTTTGCCCAGCTATAGTTCATTCTTTCATTGTATTGACTGAATATATCATTGTTCTAGTCTCTGAATATTATGTTTCTGTCAGTAAAGTGTAACTGTTCTAGCAAACACATCCATCAATCTGAAGCACCTTTTTAGGCCTAATTGCTACTAAAAGGAGTTATAAAAGTGTCCTTTGGAATAAAGGACTTTTCCTAAAATGTCTTGAATTGGAAAAATTAATGACTTTTCATGAAAAGTAAAACAAAAAGCATACCCTCGAAATATGGAGAAACAAAATATAAAAGACAAGTATATAGGTTTCATTTTCTTCTGATAATAACAAATATGTATAATGTAGCCACAACAAGTTGTCAATACTAATTTAATGGATCAATTTCCATTACCTGATGTTAACTTTTCCCACTTGACAATCTCATTTATTAAACCTGCTATATTAGTTGCAAATCTGTATTTATCATTTAATAAAATATTATAAGGAGCAAGAAATCTCTCATTTAGTTTATTTAAACTCATATTCCTACTTCTAAAATAAAGATTGTATGTTTTTGTCTGAAGTTTGTATAGCTTTATTACTTTCATTCAGGAAAAAGCTATTTCTGATTATAACATTGCTTAGGAAATTTCAGGATTTAAATCAATATGTCAAATATTATTTAGTACACTTTTGTTGGTATCAAGGTTGATACTCAAAACTTTGAAGGATGATAATAACTCTTTGTACCTTTCTAAAACCTCCTATCTGAGGAACTCACTGCTATTTGATTAAACCTCAGAGTAACCCTGCAAGGCAAGTAAGTATCATTATCATTATCCTGCTGCAGTATCATTTATGACTTCCACAAATAATGTGAGACTTGGGTGCACAGACCCAGGGGCCACCTAAAATACTACCTCCCAAATTCTTGGAAAGCTATGGGCCAGATCCAAATCTGTATAGCCTCATTCACTTGAGATGAGATATGGCAAATTAAACCACCCAAGGGTCTAGCCCTCCTAATCTAAATCAATTGTTTCAGCATACTCTTCTGAAAGATGGGAGCCATTTAATTCTGCAATCTGTGAAGCATTTGGCAGACTACTCTTTGGAATATCCTAAGTGTCCAAATGTTCATTTTTTATAACAACAATTGAACATGAAATGGATTTGACATATACAGTTTGTAAATGGATACAGATCCACTATTAAATGGACTGCATACTGTACCTCATTTGTTTTGAGCTGCTCTTCTGATTCTATTTTTACTCTGTGATTTACCACCAGTATCCTCTGGGTGATAGTTAAGGAAACAGATGCTGGGAATCTCTGTTCCCTTGGTTCCTGAGAGGAGGGCTCTGACTCACACTCGTGCCCAGTCTCTCCTTTGTACTCACACATGCAAAGGGTGGTTGTGTGAAACTTAAATTACCGCTTGATTTCCAGTTTCTCATTGCCAGTTTCCTCAAAGTTTCCACTTACGTACTTTACAGCCTTACCAGTTTCATTTGAACAAGCTTTTATTACATGTTTCCCCTTCCAAAACCTGAACTCCATGTTCCCAGGATAAAGTTAAATTCTTTTCTTTTGAAATACTCTGTTTATTTGGGATTTTCCAAATCTAACTAGATTAAAAAATGTGCAGAACTGGGAATAAGTTAAAGTTAAGTTTTAACAGATGTTCCATTCTGAGTTTTTCCTCTGACACTGGGAAAAATACACTTATAGAATTTAACATAGAATAGCTTTGTAATTAGGAATTAAAGAAGTATTAGATCATCAATTCCATCTCATAACAGGATAGAATGTAGCTTCCCTCTTCCCCACATGGGACATACATTTAATAGAAAGTATTATATAGAGTGTGTGCTTGCTTAAAGGGCTATCATGAAACTTCTCTGCTGGAACGCATAGGCCAATGCGGACAGGAGTGTTGGCCTCTAGCGATAAATTGCTGTGTTCTGTTAAAAAAAAAATACACATGCAGTGAGTTAAAGCTGCAGATCAAGATTACAGTGTCCTCTCCTGTGGTTGGCTATATTAGGTGTGACCTTGCATGCTATTGATCCTGGTGGCAGAGGGGGGACATTTATTTTATTTTGTTTTTAATTGTTGCTAAAGCACACCATTCTGTAGCAGTGAAAGAGTTAAAGTACTTGCTTGGTACTGCTCAGAAGAGATACCCATTTGGCTAAATGAGAGTCATGGCACAGTTCAGAGATGAGGTCCAGTGCCACTCAACAATAAGCTCTGGCCTGGCACAGTTTATAGAAGAAATAGTCACAGTATAATTAATTTGGTGGAACAGCTGGATACACAGAATGCAATTAATTTTGCTCTGAATATTAGCAGTTCCACTGCAGTTGAAAAGGGAAGATATCAGTCAATAGATTTTTGGATTAACTAGGTTGCAGGCAATAAAGCATATTAATGCTGGCAAAATAATACTGCTTAAATCAACTGTATTATGAGAATCAATCCAATAATTTAATAAATATGCACCTACACTTATTTATATGGGCATCCAAGATATGTACATTTCAACTAGTAGCAACAACAAAAAAAGGCAGAGACAAGATTTAAATAATTGGATTCTTTTTCTAATAAGTTCGGCAAACATGAACCATCTTCACTTAACTAGTTCATCATTCATTATTTAAGTAGGTGCATCAGAACAGTGTATAATGAATATCCATATAGTGAAAACTGTATCTCAACTAATCAAAGCTATAGGTAATGTCTCTTTAACAGATTCTTCCAGGAATCTTTCTACAGTAAGTGCTGGACTTCCAGCCAGATGGTCACCAAACAAGAAATAGTTGAACAGTGGCACCCAGAGGTGAAAAGTGTATTGCTCCTGGAGATTTATACTAGTGGCTGTAATTTATTCCTCAGCTTTTCCCTCTGTCACTCCCAGCTTTTCTTTTCCAAGTAACAAATGCCAGAAATAGGCTTTTTTGCTGGAATTGAAAAAACAAACTATAGTTCTCAAGAAAACTTGTTTTGTAGCAATTGATCTAATGTGGTTGGTGGAAACATGGGTTTTCCTACATATTAACAAAGAAGATGATAAGACAACCCTAAAAAAGATTTTTTTTCCTGCACCCCCCCCTCCTACTGAGTACTGAAGCCATAAAGTCCTACACCACCTCCTACTGAGTACTGAAGCCATAAAGTCCTAAACACTCCTTAGGCCAGCAGATTTTAGTGGACATGATTATAAAAGCAACCTTTCAGATCCTACCCTCAAAATTGTCAAACTGC
>NW_005842920.1:498858-522748 GCF_000455745.1 Alligator sinensis
TCAGCAGGATGACACTGCTTTCAAAAGCTTGTGGAGAAGACTGTTTTATTGTCCAACACAGCCCTGCACTTATCAACTATCATGCTCTTGACAGCATGGATGTGTCTGCCAGTTATTTATTTCACTAAAAGTTTAATTAAATACAAAGAAAAAAAAGGAGCGTGGTTCTTCCACATCAATCTAAGGCAGGTCCAATAAAATGAGGCCCATTGATTTTTAATTAAAAAGGCTATACCTTTGCAATTAGTTATGGGCGCCTGCATGGTGCAGTTAAAGCAAGGATCTCTGTACCTGTCTTCAACTGCGGCAAACCACTTCCACGCTCTCCCAACATCCTCTAATAAACCTGCAGGTTATGGAGCTAAAAGAAAGCAGAGATTCTGACAAACACCCATTACAAAAATCTGAAAGGTAGGAAGCGGGTTCAGAGGGTCATATCTAAAGATAAACTATATTTAACTGAGTAAAAGAAAGGGTCAAGGGAGGTGGCTGGAATGAGTCTGATCTCATTGATTTTCCTTAGTTAACCTCTATTGAGAGCACAGTCCCATCGTTTGCTGTGTTCTTCATGTTCAGGTGGGATTTTTATTATCATCATCATCACGTGAGGAGCAATGTTGATGTGACAGGCACCAGAATAAAACTCATCTTTCCTTATCTGCATTTCCAGTGTAAGCAGGAGGAATGAGTTTCCATAAACTCCAGACACACAGAAAGACAAATGTTTCCAAACTTATCCCTCCCTCCAGCACATACAGGAATGTATTTAAACTACCCTCCCAGCTTTCTACTGAAGCCATCGACTGAGGTTAATTTTCAACAATTTATAGGGCAGGACATTTCCCTGCACATGCCTTTCAGACAGGATTTAAAACAAATATGCAAAAGCAAATAAGGAAAGGAATTATGACTCTATGCAAATCAATATTCCATCCACTCCTTCCTCCCCCCTCCCCACTCCACCATCCCCTAGCATCTCCCTTTTTATCTTCCTGGATAGGACTCTGAGTATCTGCATACATATATAAAAGATCCATGTATGCATATGTATATATATATTCAGTGTTTTCCTCCCATGAGCCTTGCACACACACGCGCGCGCGTGTGTGTCAGATCCATCAATCTTATAAATAAGATCCATAGCAGCAAAACACTGCACACTGCCATTGACTTTAAATTGCAGGACACAGGTATGCTGCTCAAAACTGAATGAAGAGGAAGGCCCTCTTCAGTAGGGCCATCCCACAGTGATCCCTACCCTGTGCTAATATTACAAGTATTGGATGGAGTAACATCAAGTTTATTGCATATTTTAACAATGCTGGGGTGAGTATTACATATCAATCATATTGATCTATTGAGCTGCTTCCACAGCATCCAAAGAAAGTAAGCAGCTTCCCCAAGGGTAGAAGCCAGCCTTGGAGACAGAATCAGCGAGAAATACGGAGCAGTGGGTAACAGCGCCACCCTGCGGCCTACAACTGTCACTTTTCTGACTTGCAAAATAAAAAAAGTCCCTTCACTATATAGTTATTACATTGCAAAGTGAAGTTGCTTCTCTTCCACGGCCCCAAAATACATGGTTAGGATGCATGGTGTAAGCTGAACAACCAAACACCAAAATACATGGTGTAAGCTGAACATTCAGCAGAAAAGGGAATGGTAATCATCAAACTTTCTTTCCACTTACTAGGGCTCTAAAATTCATGGGCAATGCAAGGTATTTTTCATTTTAATTTGTTTTTCTATAAGAAAGCCAAAAAAATAATAAAAAAGATTTAAATATGGCTTTTCGTGTCTATTTCAATAAATGATCACTATTTATATACACACAAAAACCCACACATTCACACATACGTGTGCATATACAATATATGTGTGCATGTGTTTGAGTATGTGTGCATGCGTGTGAGTGTGTGTGTGCAGGTGTGTATTTTAATAAATATGCACTATGTATACACATAAAAACCCCACACATTCACACACCCACAATATATATATATGTGTGCAACTGTGTGAATGTGTGGGGTTTTGTGTATATATGCATAGTGCATATTTATTAAAATACACACCTGCACACATACTCGTATACACTCACACACATATATTGCTGTTTATGTCCAGGAAATATTTGAATGTTCCTAATTATAATTGTGTTTGGCTGTTTATTGTATTGACTGCGAGTTCTCTTAGCAGTTGTGTGCAGGGATTTGGCTACATTGTTTTCAAATTCCACACTTTGGTTCCCAGAAAATGTCATTTCTACAGTGATCTATTCCTTCTGAAACAAAAGTTACTTAAGTACAAGGCTGTAAATATAAAATTTAGCAACAATGTTTTGATCACAATTCCTCTTCCAGGACTAAGCCGCAAAGAAAGAGGTATAGAAATAAATTATATTTATTGCCAAGCCATAAATAAAGACACCACCTTTTAATTCCATATAAATACTTTGGACAAGTAGGAACATTTTGTGGAGGGACAAAATGGCAAAAGCAGTAAATGTTTTCTTTGCCAAAAAATAAAAATAAAAATAAAAAACCTGTCCTTTTTAAACAAATATGGTTGCCTTATATGGATGGATGAAGACAAAAAAACTGCCCTTACCAATGAAAGGCTAAGCAGAGGAAAAGTTTAAATGGAATTAATGTTCTTGTTTCAACATCATTATTGAGGTGATTAAGAGAACATGAGGTAGTTTAACACCCCCTCCCCACCACTCCCCATTTTTTCTTTTTATGGATATTAGGTGGCTTTTGGAAACCCCCTCAAAATTACAAAATATTCTGAACCTTCTAATTTTACTCACAGTGTCTGGACTGATGCTTCCTTCCTACAGATTTTTCCTCAGATTCAATTAATGAAAGAGATGGTTCCAAATGTAATGGTCAGTGTTCTGCTTCACAACCCAAACACACTTTTTTCCATCTAGGAAACACTGCAGGTTACTCTGCATGGATGTGCCTTAACACAACAAGAAAATGGATATAACAACACTCTTGCCTGTGGGTGTTAAACAGCATGAAAGTTACTACCATGCATTCTCTTTTCCATTACCATTTCGGCTGTCTGTGTTCATGGCTTGCAGTATAATGTCACAACTATCTTTATACACACGAAAGATGATAAATTCTGGGCCTGATTCTCACAGTTGCTGAACACCTGAAACACTTATTGATGTCCACGATTGTTGAAAAGTGCTAATTGCCTGCATCTATCATTGCTATTAATAGGGGATGCAGGTGCTCAGAACTTGTTGGATACAAAATAATTGCCAAACTAGATCAGATCGATGTCTATTGAATCCAGTATGTTGTCTCTCAGAATGCCATGTACAGGTGCTTTGGAGGATGGTGAAAAATACTTCATGAAATACAATTCTGAAACAAACTGCCTCAACAGCTAGTAGCCGGCATATGCCCTGGAGTATGAAGGATTATGTCCCCATTTAAAACATTTAAGCCCTCTAATGTAAACCGAATGTCATTATTTGATTTGCTGGCTAATGTCTTGTATAAGGCCCGATTCAACGAGACATTTAATTTTGGATTGGAAACTTGGTATCAACTGAGAAAACAGATGATAGCATAGATGCCTTGGAGAAAAGATTAGATTGGGCAAAATATTACATGCTGGAGTGTTTGGCACAAAACTGAATTGGCTGAGTGTTGGACTGGATGAGCTAAGAGGTCATTTCCATTTCTAACTTCAATGACTCTATGATTAAAAGGTTATAAAACACTTGAATGAAGTTATTTGATGCAATTAAACTATACCAGCACTGTATAAGCAAACTAATTGATATGTCTGGACATATATGAATTATATGTTAAATAAGGAAAGCTACGTTATTTATTTTGTAGTTTCTGTGACCTTTGAATAATTGTCTTAAGCAGGAACATATAAAATAAAGACCCAAACCTGCAATTTGATCTTTGTCACAAGCAGACCTGACTGCAAAGGTAAGGAAGCATTTGAAAATATATTTCTTAAGTGAAAAGGGTCAGCAGACAATAGAATGACCACATGGTTTTACCAACAAATGCACTTATCAAAATGACAGTATTATTGTGATAGCTGACTGAATATAAAAATAGGTTCCACTTGATATTTAATGTTTTTATTAATGCTTTTAAACATTTGCTGTCTTTTACCGCACAGGTGATCCCTATGTAACATGTATAATGATTTATTAAAGGCCTGACCCTCAAAGAGCACAGCATGCTCATATCCTATTGGCTTCAAGAATAATTCAGGGAGTTTCCATATACACTGTAGGATCGGGTTCTAAGAATTCTGGAATCCTTCAGCATGAAAGTTATATTTTTGTTCATGTCTTCATATGTTAACTTCAGCTGTCTTGCTACAATGCTTTGATTTTGTTCTGAGGACAAATAAAGGCAGGACACAGTAAGGGCTAAAGCCTTAACTCAAGCAAAATTTCCGAGCATGTCCACAAGAATGTTGCCTAGGTGAAGAATTCAGGAGTGGGCAACATGTGTATAGCATAAGTTACACATAGCAAATTTTCATCACATAATACCTGAGATACCATCAGTTACACATAGCAAATTTTCATCACATAAATATGCTCAAACCATATGTATCAGAGTTTACAGGCCCACATAAAATATAGAAAAATATATTCACAGAGAGATGGTGAGTTATTAGGCCTCACACTAGCACTCAGCAGTCCTAGCTGTGTTTGTTTTTCAAGAATTCCCCTGTCCTGCAATGAAACATGTAAATCAATTGGGGCATTGGAAAATGTAAATCAATAGCAGTTATTTTACTGCTAAAAAGAAAATCTATAAATCTATTGTTCTTTTGTTTGCTGTCTGCCTCACACTCCAGAATTTTCTATTTGGCCTGTGTTGTTTTAAAAGCTGGTTTTAGATAGCCTGGTGAAGTAACAGGAGTCATGAATCCTACCCATGTTTGAAAGGATCACATAATCCAAAGCATACATATGCAGTTTTGGAACTGATGGAGTGAGTTTAAAATAATCATTTCTGATCTTTTTTAATATTTGACAATTTTTAGAAGACCATGTAAAAGGAGGAGTGAATATTATAAACAGGTAAAGCCTAATTTGAACACCACTAAAAATGTTTCAGAGCAATATTAAATTCAGGGAAAAATGTGTTGTTCTTTCAATTGTGTCTTCGCTAACAATTTGGAGGCATCCATTGTATTACTACTGCGGTGTTATTGAGCTAGTTTTATTAAGGCAAATTTATAGCAATGTTAGAAATTAATACCACTCTTATTTCCTCCACTGCCTGGCTTTATTGAATGCCATGGGGCATATTAATCAGTAAAGCCAAGTAGTGCATGAAATAAAAGTATAAATTAACCTGTAACATGAATGTAAAAAGGGGCTTAATAAAATAGAAATAAATAACACTTTAATGATAATCAGCCCAGGCTGGCTTAACCAAGCACATAGTGTAATAATGCTAAATACAAAAAACTATTTAAATGAAGTTTAAATAATGATAAAAACAACATAATATCCAAAGAAATACTTAATTCACTGTATAGTTTAAATACATGCATGCATGCATGTACAAAAGCATCTTTCAGGTCCTGACCCTGGTTTATCCAAAATTCCTATTGCCTTCAGGATCAGGACCAGCTATGATTTACTTACCCAAGAAATAAAAATTATTCCAGAATAATTCTGTTCTATGAATATCTCTGCGTATATATGCAATCAGAGAGGGATTTGGGTAGCATTCATTTTTCCTGTGTGTACCCAGTCACTCACTTGCTCATGCTCTCTCTCCCTCCCTTCAACCCACCAACAGACAGGTTCCAATATTTGCCAGATAAAAGCAGAATAGGCTCTTCAAAGCTATTTTACCCCTTTAATCTCACAGGTAATCCACATTAGGGACCTGACTTAGTAAGATGTGAACCCATTTTAAATGTTATTTAAAAGGCATTTTTAAATTATCATGTATTATACAATGCATTGGAACACCAATTTTGGGGAAATACCTTTTTTATCTCCAGGGTCCAATGGAAGTTACTGAGATTGCTCACAGCATATAAAATTAAGCAGATATGAAGTCTTTGAAGGATCAAAGCTAATTTTGCAGGCATATAATTATCCATTAATCAGTTGGTTTTTACAGTTACTATATTTGTACATGCAAATACAGTAATTACCTGTCTGTGCCTTCAAATGTACTAACTTTATACTTGAAATACATATTTGCAAAAACAGAGCCTGAAAATTTGGCCCTAAATCTAAGATAATCATAAAATAACAACGTGTGAGCTCCCTCTGCTGGCTCTACCCGTAAAAGTTAACTAAGAAGTCTCCTTGCTAAAATTGCTACTACTATGCTGATATACAAACCTGGATTGAACTCATTAAAATATGAGGCAAGATGAAGGTGAAGAGAAAAACAGTTGCATCAGGATTTGTCAAATGAAGAAATACAAGTATGGCAAAGAAAAAATGTTTAATTTTAAAGTAAGCTGTTGCCAAACAGAAAAAAGGTAAATCATTAAAACATAATGAAGGCAGTTACCTCATCATTTGGAAATACCGTAATATCAATTGACACAAAGATTTAAAAGATGCTGAAAATGTGCATCTACATCTGCAATTAGCACATAGCAGTAAACTCCAACACAGTTCGCACCAGAGTCAGCTGCTCCCGGGCGCAGCATCTTCACATGTGCCTGGGATGGAAGCTGTTTGAGCCTGGGTAGAACAGCCCCAGGCTGGCAGGAGGCCCAGGGCAGATCAGCCCTAAGCTCTGAGTGGCAGCATCAGGAGGTAAGAGTGACTGGCATGAGGATGCTACAGTGCAGGGCTAGCTGGCAAGCAGTCCCCGCACTGTAGCACCCTGGTGCCCCAGCCGGTGTCGGTCACTGTCTACGCCTGCCTTTTGGCACACAATATGACTCCACTGTAGGATAGTACTTGTCCCAGGCAGTAATATCCTACAGTGGAGTTAATTAATTTACTGCACCCTAATAGGGGAGCACATGTAGACGGTGACACTTTACTGTGGAACTAATTAGTCAACTCTGCAGTAAAACACACATGTAGATGTACCCACTATAACCTAAGGTACTATGCTCACAGAGAGACCTGTACCATGACAACCAGTTCTGTTTAACTTTGTCACGTTTGCAAATTGCATAAAACAGGACTGCAGTCTGGCTGCATTTAAAATTGTATCCTGGGTCCAATAGAATTGGTTAAGGATCTTATTTTGGAGAAAATGTAATGACACTGAACAGGAGGCAAGCTTAACATTTAGTCCAAGTGAGGTCCCAGTACTCTTCAATGATATTCGCTAGGAGTTCTGTTGGCTAATGAGTTGAACCATCTGTAGCAGTTTCCGAACAGATGTGGCAAACTCCCATACTGAGTCACAACATCTTCTAATGCAGAGATCTGTAGAGGGCTCCAGCAACATCTTTCCAAGTAAAGGATGGGATACTGAGCCATCAGGTACTCAAATGTGGTAATTCTTCCTTGTAAATAATAAAGCAGCTTTTTGCCTAGAAAGCCCTCTATACACAAATTCCCCTTGTCTTTGCAACTACTGTTAGCACAGAAATGTTGGAAGAATCAGAGGATCTTTTTTCCCCCTTTTACCAGACATTTTCAGCCCTGGTATAACATGGATGTGAGGATGTGAATGAGTTACACCAGGAATTAATCTGGCCCATTGTTTCCTTTTCAAACTCCTCCAGCATTTATACTTAAAAGGAGATTTTTCAGAATGAAATGTTAAAAAGCATCTATTTGTATGTGATTTCCTAAACTATGAACATTGTAGGGTGCCCTGTTAAAAGCAGAAGACAATTTTGTCCATTTTAAAATATTAATAACGCATATCACTTATACCAGTGTGCGCTCAATAGTAGTAAAGAAAGCAGATTGTGAATGTTATATCCTACCTGGTAAACAGACAAAAACACCATACTTTTTTAGAGGTTTGATATAAGACACTTTTTCTGTAACATCTGTCTTCTGAAAAATGAAGTATTCATGTTGGATAAAAGAAGAAATTAAGACTATAATACTGTAATAGCTCATAGAACACTAGTTTAAGCAAGTGCTCCAATAATATACATCATTCACCATAGACTTGCTCCTGCTCCCACTGAAAACAGCAGCAAAACTCTCATGGTCTAAGATAAGAACAGAACTGGACTCTTTCTGAAATTTAGCAAGTACCATGTTAATTAATATGTTTTGTACAATGCTGGTATTTTTCAGACATATGGTAGTCAAATTTGCAAACCCAGCACTCTAATACATGAAAAGTGCCATAAAATTAGTTGGACATTTTAGTAACAACTATCTCCAGGATTTCTTAGAAACATACCAGATGTCTAAATGCAACCAGACTATTTATTTTTCAGTCAAAAGTATTAGTTATTCACAGAGAACAACAAGGATCTTCGCAAGGCACTGAAGCATGTGCCTAACTTTAAGCATGCAAGTAGGGTAGGCACAAGCTTAAATTATATTTTGAATCAGTCTTACAGAACTGGCAATGACATAAGTTCTAAAGTGTTAGTGGCCATGTCTACACTTTCATTAATGTGCTTTAGGTAACGCACATTAACTCTAGTTACCTCCATTGTGAGGTAGGAGAAAGAGATACATCAGCCTATTTTAATTCACATTAGCTAAGCAGCAGGTTTTTGTGATACTTTAGTGCACATTAAAATAGGCTAATGAGCAGTAAAGTGCATGTATAGACAATCATAAGCCCAGTGTCAGCTTCATTTAGGGCTTATGACCAAAAAGAGATAAGTTAAGGGGGAATGTGTTATAACCTATAGCTGAAATACAAGCATTGGAATAAATTCTTCCAATGCTAGGAAAAGATACAGGATTTTTAATTTAATTATTCTCCTTCATTGCTGACACAAAACAATGGTATTACACTAGTAAATAAAAACCAGAAAGTGAAACTGACCATAACTAACCTGTTTATGGAAAAGTGGGCCAAGAGAACATTAGAAAAGGCACATGATCATTCAAATTTAAGCAAAATTAAATATAGATTCACAAATGAAATAACTGAAAAGCACAGCAAGCGTCTGAAACTCCTTTGCTTACTATAATCTAGTTTGGTTTTAGTAATGTAAGACTTTTTCTTCTATATAATTATCTCTGCTGTCCTTTTAAGTAAATTTGTTGTTTTGTGTGTACAACACTTGATTAAACTCTCTATACAAATCATTTTGTTTTCTTTTATCTGCCAGGGGTTAGAAATATCAATGTATTTCCACACAAGTGCAGTCACACACATTAGACTGGTAGTAAGACTGTGACAGTTCTGCTTACTGCTTGCAGCTGTCACTAACACTAGATATATCTTCACAAAATATTATTACAGGTGTATTCATCTGAGGTGTCCTTATTCAAACAGCTGACCTTCATGGGTATATGTGACATTTAAAAAGAAAAGTTCTGCTTTACAACCTTCAGTGTGCTTTTAGTTGTAAATTACTTATAGAGTATTAGTAATAATAATTGATTTTAGCAGTAAGTAATAGAGTTACAAACAGCTTCCACTATTTAATGAAAGAAATGCTTCAGTCTAGGTTTATTTATTAGTATTCAAGAGCTTTCCACAGCATCACTAAGATCAGTTATTGCTTAATTAAAGCTAGAAAAGATGACCTGCCAATGACTCTTTGTTCCAAAAAAGCACAAAAAAAATACTAAGTATATTTTCAATTTCCCTGAAAATTTTCTTAGGCTTTTTTCCCCTTCAGTTACATATTGATTTATATACAGCTATTGAATGTGCATAAGGAATTGGCTGAATTCTTATTTTCACTTGATGCATCAACTACAAATAAAAATGGACAGAGTATTAGCTACTTTAAAGCTCTCCCGCTTAGAGCTCACAAGTGAATCAGTGGCAGCAAAAGTGTGTGTGTATTCAGGGAAGAAATATTTTCAACTGGCTTTTTACAGGAAAAGCACAATGTTTAAACTTACTGCATTCTTAAGAATTACTAGCCTAGAATATAGCAATGTTGGCAAAGAAGAAACTAAAAACTAACTGATCAAGAAAAAAAAAGAGTTATCTACCTAAATCAGGACTTTGATGGACTTAAGGCACCTAAGTCCAAACGTATGATCCAAAAAAACCCTATTCAGTGGGATACATCTACACAAGATACTACTGAGCAGTGGTTACTGCTCCTTTATTTAGTATATGTATAATCAAGTACTAAATAAACACACAGTAACCAGAGTTACTGCGCAGTAGCACCAGTGAATGCCTTTTTAGCGAGTCTAATAATACTGTGCTGTAGTGTATTAGCACTGTTTGTGCTATAACATGCTACTACACAGTATTAGTTGGCTACTGCACAGTTAGCATCTCCTGTAGACGTACCCAGTGGCTGCCTAACCCAGGAGGTGCTTAAAGTCATTAGAAACCTTCCTTTTTGACCTCAGTTGTCTAAAGCTTTGTCTTATCCATATGTCCAGAGCTGCCCCAGTCTGTATAGCGCAGACCCTAGTTCCTTCCTAGATTCCTTGGATCTAAAACCTAGGCAGGTGACACCTAAATCCACTGAAGGACCCAGTCTGATAGATTTGTCATATCATGCCTAACACACCCCAAAAGCATTGAGTAAAGCACAAAACAGGGAACCCATGGCCCCTTTAATTCAAAAACATGGCTGGTGAAAGAAAAGATTGTTCCTTTTTTTATAGGCTAGTGATTCAAACACTCACCAGTTTCTCGGTGTTTTCAAGCTAGAGGCTAGTCTAAATGGTACCACTATCCATGCCTCTTGTTGATGCTAGGCAGCAAAGTATTCAAGAATACAAACCAAAAGCAAACAAAAAGAATTGTAATTCAGTAGTCCCTCAGCTGGCTGGGCATGGCCCCTGCTCCTTAGACTGTTTATACATTTTACATTACAATTTTATTGGATAAAAACCATAAATTAAACTGACAACCCAGGATTCCCTGCTCCTCACTGACAGGGAGTAAAAGTCATACTTGTTTTTACTTGGTCCCTTCTTGGCCCCATGAACCCTGCCTTCTTTGCTACCCAGTGGCTCAGCTTCAATAGCAAGAGTACATGATGCTCCCTGGTTGTTAGGGAATGTTTCTGGAAGGTCAGAGAATCGGTTGACTATTATCAAGATGAAGAGAGCCAAGAATCCAGGTCCCCCACTTCCTGGGTGAGTGCTCTAACCATTAGGCTATTATACAAAAGGCATGTGGTGATGACACCACTACTGCTATTAAGAATTTCAGTAGGTCTTCTTGAGTAAGTGCTGAACTCTGGAGCCAAAGTGGCTGGAGCCAGAGTGGTGGGGACACCATCCTGGAAGCTGTGACTGATACCCAAACTCTGGAGCGAGCATGGAAGTTGGGATATACCTTCGTGATTAGCATTTCCTTCAGGCCAGCTCTAGGAAGCCACCCCTCATCATGCGCTTGTGGGGAGTCTCCTCATACACAAAGAGCCTGGGAGCCTAACTGGGTTTTGAATTTAACTACAGAGGCTAGACACTCACAATGTAGGCACTGCAAGACCTATCAGGTAGGCACCCAAGACCTTTTTTGGATTTGCCTCCAGAAGATTTCACTAGAAAAAAAGGTCTCATGAATGATGTAATCTCCCTACCAATAATGGTAGGAAGGTTTCAAATAAAAAATACCCCATTACAATCCATCTGGAAAATAATGGCAGCTGCCTGATTTTACTTTGTCTCTTTTTAGTCACAATGCAGTGATAACTGACAAATAAAACTTAATGTCACATTATCATGATGCAAATAAAAATATACTGTACACTTACATAAATGTCAAGTCTGTGAAAATGCCCGTTTATCATCTCTCACCACTAGCTGGCACCATAGCTTTAAAAATGTAGTGATGTAGCCCATTTATATTTTACTAATTAACAAGCCAGCCGCATAATTTTAAACAGAAAACAATTATTCAAAGCAAATGAGAAATATTTAGGGCTATAAAGTAAAATGAGTCTGAAGGTAATATTCTCAATGATGGCTGTTAAGTCATGTTCTGCAAAAAAAAAAAAAAGGTATAATAATTAATGAACTCTGGGCTCCATTTTATTAAACAGAAATAAATGGTTCTGTGCATAGCTGTGAGATTTGATTTTTTTTTCTGGATAAGAAATTGTAGAGGTCACTATCTTAGTTTATGAGGGGGATGAACCCAAATAAACTGCATCCTTACCAGGCTTTTCAATCCCAAATAAACTCAGAGGGCACTTCAGGTTCACTCCCAAGGAAGCTGCTTTATTGCATTAGCTAATAAAACTCACAGAGTCTGTCTCCTTCACTGGTTTCTCTTTCCTAATAACTGCCTGCTGCCTTCATAGTCTGGTACCTTGGTACAGATGCCCCGAGAGGCTAGCTCTCTGACTGCAGTAATACTGACACCGCTAAAGTGTGCACTGCTGTGCTCTGCTCTGATTCTTCCAGAATCTTCTACAGTATATGCAAGCACACATGCACATGCCTGCACACGCACATGCATACATGCAGGACTGATAGGAGAGAAGTCAACAAGACCAGCCATATATAGCTCACTCTTACAAGCGAGCAGAAGCAAGGGCAAAGCAACCATCACAAATTGACCATTAATTTCACACTTGAAAAATAATTTTCAAAAAAAGAAATGTAGGTTTAACACAAATATTAGAACACTGAAACTGGTCAAAATTAACTAAAATCTGGGCCCAGAAAAAACCACAAGAAGGTTTTCACACTGTGAGGAAATCCTTCTGAAACATGAGGTGTACACAGAGGGTGGTCGCTACCACCTTGCACTTGAGTTTTGGCAGCTTTGCTCCATTAGAGCCATGCCCAGGGCCGTCCCCGGGGGGGTGACTTGGGGCAACTGCCCTGGGCCCCATGCTTTGGGGGGCCCCACAGAGCCAAGCTGGCTTTGCGTCCAGCCACTCACCAACCCCCCGCCGCTGCCACGTCCAGGCCCCACACAGGCCAATTTGCCCCGGGCCCCGCACCCTGCTGTGGTCATCTCTGGTCATGCCCTTGTACTTTGGTGACTTTAATGATATGATTCATACAAAACTAGGCTATGGACCTGCCCCAGACCAAATGAAAGATGATGTACATCCTCAGTAACAATTCTGCATCATCTCTAGCAAATATCTCTACTTCTAATGTTGAATAAAAGACTTCTCTCCCCACAGAAAAAATTATAGCACTGACACCACATTTGTGACGTGCATTTTTGGGGAACAACTGAGTGCTACAGAGAGGAGGCAATTTAAACTATATTCTGAGAAACTTCACCTCTCATACTTTTGAAAGACTTTTTGCCCTAAGCTATTTGTTTGAGACGACCACTCTTCAATGATCAACATATAGCACAGAGGCCACATGCTGGTACCCGTTCCCAGAGTGGGGCAATTTTTACAGTAAGGTAAAGATAGCAAAATGTAGCCTTCAAAAAGGGTACAGTACTGCTAGTATTCCTATCCCTGACATGGAAATGTCATCTAAGGGACACCTGTCATGTCAAAAGATAGAACGTTTAAAAGTCATTTTTCCAACTGTCTACATTCTGCTTCCTGAGCTGCTGCTTCTCATACTGCCATGCACTGAAGTTCCTTTGCAAAGAAGTTAATACAGCAACAGATTCTGAATCTTTGCTTTATATAACAAAATTCTGCTAACAAACAATAAATTAGGTCCTACCTAGTGCCTTAGCATACAACTATTAGACTCACTACTTTCTGCTATATGTTCTACAGGACAAACTCATTGTTGTGATATCAACTCATAATGGCACAGCACAACATTGTGATGTTGCATTGTCCCCAAAGCTATTTTGGGGTCAGTTTCATTGTCCAGTAAATAGTCAGGGGGCAGCCCTGTGTAACTGAGGCAATCCCACAAAATTCAGGACAGATGGCAGTGTGAGACGTGGGGTCATAAATTGGAGAAACCCTAGTTTTAGTGAATGCAGTAGAGAAGCCTTTAACAGCTGCAGTGTAATAAAGAAGTGTTAGAGCTAATCCACTGCTATCTGTCTTTATTTTGCTAACCCACTTGAGTGGACACCACAGCATTGAGACTACATTAATCAAAATTTGGAATGACCTGCTTTTCATTGCAAACTGCAGTTATCTTTCTTTACTGATTGGCCTTGACCTGTCAGCCGCATTTGGTGCTGCTGACCCTGGGGGTTCTTTTGAAGAGCCTGGAGTACTCTGAAGGGTTGTCTAACTCTCTTCTTGCTTGGTTTAATTCATATTCTACTCAACATACCCATTTTATTTCCAATAGAAATTGCTCATTTAATTGCATTGTAAGTTTTATGGGGTATGCCCCAGGCTGCATTCTTTATGCCAAGCTTCTTAGTATTTATATGGAGAGCAGTTCAAAAAAAAGTCACTCAAAAAGCAAGACCAGGTTTCACAAACTGAGAATTCTCACTGCTTTATTTTGTACAAAAAACATTTCTCAGCAATTAAACAGAGCTCCTATGTCATGAGTACAAACTGAATCGTCAGATGCATGAATTGTAAGCAAAGCACTTTAATGTAGATAGTGCTCCTCTTTAGGGATTTTGGAGTCCTTTCATAAGTACTGATGTATGTTCAGGCTAGTGAGAGACCTGGTTGCAGTTGTTTTGCCTCTACCCATTCCTAAAGTTTGTGGAGATGGGTTGGTAAAATGAACCCAATATGAATTTGATAGTTCAGTTGAAGTAAAGAGATGGATAATATTCTTCCTTTTGTTCTATCAGTGCAACTTTTATTTGACTTCTGGATGTTCTCAATGCTGGATGTCTCCCCAGGAAAGACCAACAAGTAAACTAATGGAATACATGTGCAATGTTTGCAAAAATACAGAAGAGGTATTAGGTCAAGACTAAAATACCCTACTGAATTTAGCATATGAATCTAGATCTAAATTACAGGTGACAGATTTCAAAGGTATTGAATCAGAGATTCTCGTCAGAGCACCCCAACAAGCCTGCCAAGAAGTTCACCCGCTCCCCCGCCATCCACAGTAACTCACCAAAACTCCCTAAATAACTCCTGCAGGCAGGGCACGCTTGGCCAGGTGGATGGAATGGGGCTGTCAGCAGCAAAAAAAAAAGAAAAAAAAAAAAAAGACTTAGCTACCTAAATCAGGACTTTGGTGGACTTAAGGCACTTAAGTCCAAATGTACGATCCAAAAAAACTCTATTCAGTGGGGTACATCTCTCTGCCTGTGAGCAGGCAAGGAGCAACCTCCAGAAGTGGGTGGGGCCGGGGCTGGGATCAAGAGTGCGGGCAGACACAGCACAGGACCAGGGCCCAGGGCAGAGCCGCAATCTGCTCCCTGCACGACAGATTGCGACCGGCCCTATCTGCGAGGGTAGCAAAGCTTACACCCATGACCCGGCCCCCACTACCCTTGCCTGAGCACAGGTGTGCACAGGCAGCCCCTGTACAGCAGAGCTGTGGAGCAGCATGAGGCAGCAGCATGAGGCAGCCTAATCCAGTCACAATCCATTGGAGCTGCCCTGCACTGCTATAAGCCAGAAAAAAAACTTTTGGCTGGCCGAATCTGGCCCATGGGCTCTATTTTGCCCACCCCGGAGCTACTAAACAGCCTCTTGGGGTAAAAGGCAGCTGAACACAGTTTGGAGCAATGTCAGGGCTGAACCAGAACTACTATAGTCCCAGGATTATGGAGATGCCAAATTTCTCCATCTTCATCTCTCTCAATCCTTGGTTGCCACCAAAGGCTGGATATACAGTTATGTCTAATTTGATTTGCTTGCTAATGATAATAGTAGCAGATCATTCTTTGTACTGTATGATTACTGAACATTTTAAGACACCAAACTGACACAGCTAGAGTTTGAGCAAAAAAAAAAAAAAAATAGGTTATTTGAAATTTTATTCTAAACTCTGGAGATTCTTTTCCTCCTGCCTCTGCCTTTTTTCTTTTTCCTCTTATGATACAGGGGAGGAAAGTGTGTGTGTGTGTGTGTGTGTGTGTGTGTGTGTGTGTGTGTGTGTGTGTGAGAGAGAGAGAGAATATTTTTAAAATGTTGGTCAAAACCATGATTAAGCGTAACAGTTAAAGTGTGTAAATCCTCACAGGGTCACTGAACTGAACAAAAATAAGAGAGAAAGAGAGAGAGAGAAAGATTTAAAAATATTGGCCGCTGGCAAGTAGGTGGTGATATAGGAGAGTATAATTTAATGTTCCATAATTATCATATAGCTCCCTTCTCTGCCTCAACACCTACCATGAGCATGGCAATCATGGTCAAGGCTGGTCAAACTTATAATTCTCAGAGGTCAGCTCCGAGTATTATTTCAGGAACACAGAAATATCACTACCAAGAGCCTAATGCAGCAGTCCACATTTTCCATTTTAGGATATACAATTTTATCAGCCTGCCCATTAAAATTCCTTGTCTAGCTTTAAGCTTAAAAGATAAGCAAAACAGAAATTGTAATTGGGGCAGTACAGAGTGGAACAAAGGGAACCCAAATTTAGGTTGTATCACAACTGGGAAAGACAAGGAGAAATGAGCAGGGTGTAGGCCTGGAGATTAGAGATGAGCATCCGTGGGAGGAAAAAAAACTCCACAAAGTAGTTCATGTTCTTAAAACAAAAAGGCCACGTCTACATGAGCATGGACATTTGTTTCCCTGGGGACAAGTAGCAGTGGCACACTTCATGCTGCTGCTATTTTTCTTTGGGGAATGCCCGTGCCACACTGGTGCCAGGTTAGGTAGGGGAAGCTGGGGCCAGCAACTGTACTGGCCCCAGCAGCCTTACCTGGAGTCCTGGGGGCCTTGGGAAACTGCAGCCACAATGCTCCTACAGCTGGGAGCCTGACCAGCAGCTGGAGTGCAACTCCGGCTGGCCAGGCTCCAGTTTTGGGTGGTGTGCGCTGCTGCCACGTGTGCCACCCTGCTTTTTTTGGCATGGGTTTTTTTGATCTCCCAGGGTCAAACCCCCCCCCCCGTACCACAGGAAATGCCTGCACATATGGTGTGTTGAGCCACAGACCCGTTTGGATGTCTGGCTCATCTGGATGTGGCCAAAGAGACCAAAAGAGACCTCCAAAAAGGAGTTTTACCTGAGTAATTGTTTTCTATCATTACCCATAGCAAGTTTACTGAATTTTAAACATCAAAATGTCAAATAATGAAAAACACCTTGAATATTTAAAAATGTTTTCAGAGCAATATTTGTAGTGTAGCTATAATGGACACTTCAAATAGTGCAAACTCCTAAGTTCATTATTACTAAAAGTAAAGCAGCTTCTGAGGTTATAGGATAAGATCCTCTTTCTCCCAATTGTCTGCACTAACACAAAGTAAGGAGGTTTGCCTGTAATGTGCATGCTTGGATAATATGCCTTGAATAGGTGCCCAGAATGACCTCCCTTAAACAGTCCCATCAAAGGAAATTATAATATTAGAAATGATGTAGCTTATAAGCCAGACCCTCAACTAATACAAATCAAGTATAGGAGTTTATATTAAGTAAGGATCTGACCCTGTGACTTCAAAACCCTTTATCCAGAGTTTTCCTATTGTTTTGGGACACAGTTAAAAAACAGTCATATTCTCAACATAGTATGAGATCAAACTATTTTAACCACATCTAGGACAACCATACTACAAAACAAGCTCCTTGACATCTATCATTGTAGCTAGGCAGATCGCATATTGAATGTGGATACACACTACACATAAATTTAACAGTGTTTATACAAACAGCAAGCTCTAGTGTGCACAAGACTTTTCATTATTTTTGGATAGTTATTAAGAGGACCGAGAGGAAACCAAATACACATTTGAAAGGCAATCATATTGATATTTACAAAAACCCAAACTTGCTTGCTTTTCTTATCTGATCTCTGCTTACATTGTGTTTTTACTTAATAGATTTTCCCTATCGTAACTTAAAATGTCAACAGTTCAAATGTGAATGTCTCAAATATATGAAATCACTTACTTGATAGTTACTATTTTTAAATATTGTTCCATTTTATGTTATCCAGTTGACCTTACCTTTGATTTTTGTTTGCATAAACTCCTTATATTACTATCCTCTTATTAATGTATGGAAAATGATTAATTATATGGTCAATGAAACCAGGAGAACTCAAATCATGTGTGTCCTGAAGGCAGGAAATGTCATCAGGTTATATATTGCCATAAATATTTCTAGCATTCAGCAGTTTCCAACTGTGCCTGTTGCAATGTGACCTACAGGATTTGGTGAATAAGCATACACAGTCATTATTGTGGTGAAACCTAAACATGCTAGTGCCACACAAATAGTTTTTATCTTTTAACATGATCTGCCATTTCGTAAAGTATGTCAATCCATACATATGACAAGTTTAAAAGCAGATATGGCTCTAAAATTAGTTGTTGTTGCTATATGGACATATTGTCTTAGGCCAAATCCTTCAGCAGTTTCATCAGCAGTAGCATTTAAAGAGCTACAATGTTAAAAAAAGGGCCTCTGCCATTCTTTAGTGTGTTATGATAGATATCCAGTTTCTATTTTGGAGCTACAGATGTTGTTTCAAGTAAAAAAATTAAAAATAAAAAAGGAGGATGAGGAGGAGGAGGAGGGTGTATTTAGCAGAAAAACAGAGTAATTTATGGCACTCCTAATTCTGGCTTAAATTAAGATGTTTGTATATTGAGTAAAATGTTTATATTTAGCAGTAACTATTCCTAAATAAATAACAATCTCTTCCTATTTTAAGGGAAAAATGAATTATATGCAGCTGCCTATTCAAACTTGGAATCATTAGAAGAATACTAGGATACATGCATTTTTCTACAGATAAATCATAAAGATAAAGTCCCAAAGTAAATATTAGCACAAAGTGTAGATGTGGGACTGTTCTCTGGAAAAAATCAAATTCATGTTAGCAGTTTGACATACTCAACCCAACTTTAATGTCTTATGCTATAAAAACAAAAAAAATGTACCCATGCTCTTCAGACTAGCATTCTGAAAATCTCTTGATAGGAGTGGGTCATGAAATACTGGTAAAAATAAATTTGGCATAATTTTTTGAAATGTTAGACTTCCTACAGGCATATAATATTTAAACACTGGGCATAATTTGTCAACAGAACAAGATATGGCATGCCAATGAGAAAGTGAGATCTTATCCAGTGGGAACAGTAAACATAACTGAATGAGAAAATGCAGAGCAGAAATCACCTATTTAGATTTAATATGATATTTCTGGGAAATTTGATCTGGGACAATCCTTCATGAAATGGCCATTTAGGGCAGATACTGTTTATTCTAGAAGAACAGTCAGAACTGTGCTGTGTACAACGATACTCAGAATTAGGAGACTGTGTAAATTCAGCTTGGGAGAAAAAAAGTGAGAGACTTTCCATGTTTAGCATTCAGAAAAAAGACATCTTGAACCAACTCATTTTAATCCAGCCCCAGATGTAACGCTAACTATTGGATGAATGCAGATCACGTGCTTGAACTGTGCAGATCTGAAAACCCCTCCCAAACCCAGATCTGCATTGCAGTCAGGGAAGGAACAAGATTTATTTCCTCTCCCCTGCTCATATGCACAGATATGTAGACAATTAGAAAATCCACCTGCAGCTTTACCTCAGTAAGCTATGTATAGCCTGTAATGTTTAATATTTATCTCATTAACAATTATTTCTTCCAGTTATTTATCACAGAGAATTAATATGAAATGCAGCTAACAAATCCGGTTTGTTTATTCATAAAATTACTGTAAATAGTTTTGATTTCATGAACAGCAAATTTCTCACCTGATATACCCTCAGTCTTTCTCTTTTGATAATATTACCTCTATAAATTCCTCATTCCCATTCATGGATCATTGTTTTGGTATCTGAAGCTCTCTTCTTTTCTGTACAAAGAACAGGCACACTAGTTAACTATCAGTCAAGAAAAATTATATTTATATGTTTTGCCTCTTTGAATGTTGTGGTAATTTCCTTATGTATATATTAGCAAAGCTGCATCTAGATACATTGGCACCCCCAACACAGTTAGCCTGCATCTAACTGTGGTTTGCTGTTGTATTAAGGTACCACAGTTGAACTAAAGCAATGGAAAAGCTCCCCATTTTTGTCCCCTGACAAAACACACCTCCTTTGACTGTGTCTAAATTTAAAAGTAATTGTTAGCTAGCATATTCTATTCAACATACTTGAAAAGTGTACTGTACAAAAAGTAAGCTACCTTTAACAAAGCAGTGACCTAGGGTAGCTCAGCCAATTTAGCATATGATAAAATACACAATACCATGTCTATATTAAACTTCAAATGTGTTAGCTAACTCATTCTAACACCATATCATTAAACTCCATTCTAGAAAGTTTTGGTTGTATAAGAAATCCCACTGTCCTGTAACTCAGACACAAAAAAGCAACTTTGTACATGCACAACGCTACCTGTTTGCCCTTTACAACAATGTAATAGCAGTTAAGGAATCTGCCTTTGCCTTATGTCAGAGATGTTGTTCACTGTTCAGTAAACACTAATAGGTCCTAGAAAAACATACCTGAAGAACAGTTTTTCCTTTTATTTTTTTCAGAGAGGCTGATGCTTATTTAATTCAAAGAAGAAAAGGCATATGAGACAGACTAAAAGGAGAAAAGAGACTTACCTAGAGATAAGACCGCAAAATCTAAACCATAAATGCCTTAAGATTTTACTAGAGTTCACTAAAGTAACTGGAAAGTTATCTGCAAATTGTATACAAATTACAATGAACCAAAATGCAGAGCTATTTCTGTATATTGTGAAGGCTAATTATAGAATATGCATCCTTGTATGTGTACATGTATGAATGTATATGTAAAATCTTTAAAATGTTAAACAATTTAATATAATGTTTACAAAATTGCCTCCTGTGTGAAAGAAAACAAAATATACAGTATTTTCAAGGGAAGAAACCAGTTCAAAAATACTTTTAGTTGAGCTAGCTGCTGAGTATATAATATTCTTTGTTCATTATTAAAGCCTCATGAGAGTCACAGGAGCCAGACAGGTCTCTTGGGGAAGAGAAGTCATGTGCTAGTCTATTTGATTGTGTGCGCTTTCTTGGTCACAGTTTCAGGAGGCATTTGTTTGGGATTTGTCTATTGTGTTTTTTAGGGTTTGGAAAAAATAAATACAAAAATAAAGACCAAAATGTTTTTTAAAAAGCAGGCAACATTTAAAATAGAACAAGAATTTTAGCTTTTTCAGGGTTTCAGCCTCATTCCTACAGTCATTTTGGCTCTAAGCATTTTTCAGTTATTTGAGTGACGGGAATGTTTGCAGTCTGCACTGTATAAAAGTGAATATACTTATGACTGTCAAAATTTGAACACATTTACACACAGCATATGTTCCTGCCCTTGCTCAAAGAAACTTGGCCAATAAAATAATATGTAGACATCAAAACAATGGGTTATATATAAAAGGAGCAGAAACTACAGTTTATTATATAATAGTTTAAGGTTCTGCCATTGCAGATTAATTTAATGGTGATTAATTTAAGTATTCAATATCCCTTTAATCCAGGAAAAGTATGAGGTATTGAGCAATCTACTGCCTTTCAAACTCATTTGAACTCTCTATGGTACTGAGGCCTACAATGGAAAGAATACATTTAATGGTTTTTCTAAAATAAGATATTCTAAGATACTTAAAATAATTAATCTGCTGCAAGATGATTACCAGATACTTTTTAAAATTAATATGGAGGCTATTTGTTTCTGTAACCTCAGAGTGACCAAAAAATACAAGTTTAGTTTAGTGAATTAATGTACTAGCTTTTACTTCTAGAAACCCAGGTTCTAAATGGTGGTTACATCCTACTGTCTCATCAAAACAATAAGCATATTCACCAAGAATGTTTGTAGAGCTACAACCACAAAGAAAAAAAAAATCTATGAAATTCATGTGCATGCACATTTGAAATAGTTTCTCATTCACATTTGTTCATTTTACAGGCTTAGTTAGTTTATTAAATAAGATCTAAGCCAAAATAAGTGAGAGGAGACAAATAGAAACTCAGGCACAGAAAACTGCAAGAGTTAAAGGCAGTCTTATTTACATTTAGACCCTAAATGAAAAAAACTACAACCCTCAGGTTTACCATTGCAAAGAAGAGCTGCACATTTGTTAAAGCAGCAAGAAAAAAAAAGGAGGTGTCAGCTTAGCTGCTTCCCTTGGTAGCTGCTGCTGCATAACAGAAAAAGAAAGGAAGTAAACCCCCTGAAAGAGCAGATAAAAATAACTATGTACTTAACATTACATTTCTATCTAAGCAAAACTCTTGCATTAAAAACATTAGAAAATTATATTCTGTAATTCCCCATTTATTGGGGCCAGGTCCATTATCATCTTATATCTGGGTATACGTCATCACAACCCAATTATACAAGGGCAAAACTGTGTTCCTAATTCCAAGATTCTGTTGTTTCATCTCAGCTGGTTTCTTAGCCCTACTTCCTGTTCTGATAAGATACTGGTATAATGTTGAAACACCAGCAAGGTAAACTGAATGCAGTGTTCCCATTCTGATCTCATCATATTTTATCACTAATCTATATCTGTGAAAAAAAACTACAGAAAGTGAAGGATAACCATGAACTGGGACCACAGAATACATACCGGATCTGTCTTTAGATATGCAACATTGTCAAATCACACAAGGGTGTGTCAGTACCAAGCACTATTTTAAACCATTTATACTTCTAGTATTCTAGGGATAACAGCAGGCAACATATGAAAATTAAACATTCTATAAAAGGAATGAGTCCTAACACTATAATGTCTGGAAAACATCATGAAAGATAGGGGAAAACATAAAGAAAATATTAGGAAGCTTATCTTATTTAATTCATGCTTTATATTAGAAGTTTGAGCTTCCCTCTTTAACATTTTGTTAAGCTAAATACATTAGTATTATATGATCACACAATAGGAACTGATAAACAACCATTACTTCTCTCCCATTCCTTTCTTATGAGTGTTACTACTCCATCCCAAGAAGATGAGATGGTGCTTACCCTTAGCAGGAACCAACAACAGATCTTTTACTATGCCTATGAGGGTTTTTCAAGCATTTGGTCAGTACTTGCCGCTGTGACAGTTTAACGTCTTTGTTGCCCCCCGTACAGTGCCGAAACTCTTCAGAATCATGGCAAGAAATATGAATGAAACAAAAACACACAAATAAAAACATGTGATTTGAAAACACAGCTATTTAAATTTAAAGATTTTTCTTTTTGTTATGTATTCCCTGCTTTAGGTTTGCTTGTTTGTTTTTTAATTCCTGATATTGAGACCTAAGCTATGGGGAGGTTGCTCTGATTTCCAACAGCCAGTAATAGCCACTAAGCAGCCATATGTCATCCATTCTCTCATGGGGAACAGTTGGAGCATAAAAGCAATCTGAACACATCTCCTTCCAGTTCTAGTCTTTTCCAATGCTAGATGTAGAGGATAAATCATCTTTATACTAGCTGAAGACTCCTACCTGGTTAAGGGGGACCCATGTTTAGCTAGTGAAATTCAGTTTCTGGCCTTTTTACATCAAGCTGAAAAATCTGCCCTGAGTCAGACAAAGTTTAATAGCTCAAAATTTTCTGTGAGACTATATCTTAAATATATTTAGTTTATAACAGGTTAAGGGGGAGGGGGGGGGGGGGACAAAGTATTTTTCCCTAAACTTTGTTGGCCATTGGGCTCAAAACAGTTTTGTGAAGAGAAAGATTAAACACAAAATACCAGTTAATTACAGGCCCTGCTAAAAGAGCAAAGAACATAATAAAGAACATAATTTGTAACTGTTTTCCTATACATATCCATTTACTCACAACTTTCCC
>NW_005842920.1:522770-523399 GCF_000455745.1 Alligator sinensis
CTCAACCTCAACCTCAACCTCAACCTCCCCTCCCCTCCCCTCCCCTCACCTGCACCTTCTTCAATAAAACCACACCCACAAGCCTCCCCCATAGCTTTTCTTGTGTCCTTAAATGAGGGCTTGAAAAGGGATAAATACTGACTCTTGGGGGCCTTTCAGTTAAATGCGTCAGCCAAGTTAGAGTATCCTACCAAAATGGCTACTGTTACAATCAGAGATGAGAAAGATACTCAAGACTATAGGCGAAGAAAAGAAGATGACTATTACAGGTAGAATAGTAATTATTTTTCTTATGGGTTTGCTTTGGGGGGGGCTCATTCTCCAGAGAGTGTAAGGAATCACCCGCTCAGGCTTCCACCACTTGTGTTTGCCTTTCCACTCTGCGTCTTGCAACCTAGTTATGGTTTCTGGCTTCACACTTGGTGAATGCATTGAAAATGAAGAAATAAGGACTTCTGAGGGCCATATCTCTTACTGGACCAAGCATGCAGTTGGGATAAGATGGGACGAGGCTGGGAAAGAAAGACGGTCTTCTTCAGGACGGAGTTGTAGGGCGGCGGGCACCGCGCGGGGTGGGGCAGGACCACAACTAGACGGGAAGCGGCGCGAGGGGCCACGGCGGCCCGCCA
>NW_005842920.1:524133-524399 GCF_000455745.1 Alligator sinensis
CAATCCGCCCCTCCCCCTTCCCCTTCCAGCGCCATGATGCCGAGGGTGGCTGCGGCCTGTCGCTGGGAACGGCCCCTGCGCTCGCGCCCTTGGGGGAGGGGGCCGGCTGCCTCCGGGATAAGCTTGCCCGCCCAGCCCCACGGGAGACGGAGTTGTGCAGCAGGCCCCCGCTGCCCACGCAGGGAGCCCAGCCCCTGTCTTCCCCCTGCTGCAGGCCGCGCAGGAAAGTCCCCCGCGCAGGCAGGGCCCCCGCAGCCCCCGGAGCC
>NW_005842920.1:524409-528444 GCF_000455745.1 Alligator sinensis
ATGGAGCTGGATTCAGGCCCCGGGGCCAGCCTGGGCCCGCTGCCGCCTCCTTCCTGCCCCCTCCTCCCCCCATCGTGGAGAGCGGGGTGGGCGCCACGTTCTGGGGCAGCCATCGGGGCACAATGCGGGATGGCTTATCTGCCCCTGGCTGCTAGCCTGAGCCTTATAAAAGCAAGGAAGAGAGAAACTAACTCTCTCTCTCTCTGTTAGTAACCAGCATTACACCACACGGAGGGAACTGGAGACTCCAACAGAACAGCTAAGGATAACTTGCTTAGCTTTCCAAGTAAGCAGTTGCTTTAGTAGCCTCAGGGATGTTGCATAACTTGCTGACGCTCGCTTTAATAAATCTCACAAACCCCTAGCATAAGTAACTCAGTTAATGCTTTCCAGCTCTTCACAGTGCATTATTGGCATTTGCTTTGGGATTGAATTAGGCAATTTCTAATGTGCAAATATCTTTGAATTTAGCTGCTTTTTTGTGTGCGTCTCTTGCATATGCAGTCTTCTGTGCTGTCACTTTAGTGGTTTACTTCCAGCTGCCCTGTGCAGGTTGATACATCCATATAATTCCTTGAATGAGTAATAACACTTTATTGGGGGGGTTATTTTACTAGTTTGTCATTCTCCCGTTTTACATAATCAGTAGCATTATAAACTTTAGACTCCTAAACTGTCTTCCTGACATTGCATCTCCTGTCATCAACCCACCTGCTCTAAGATTATTTTAAACTCTATAAATTGTTTCAATTGTTTCTAGCCCAGTTACTGAATACAGAGTGCCTTTAACACTTCAAAGGAAGACATTCTCCCAATGCAGTAGCAATGGTTTGGCCCTGTGGAGTTACAGACTGGTATAGTTGCCATAATGTATCAAATGTGATTTTTTTTTTTTTTTTTTTTTTTAATGTATATGGATAATACATACTCGCATCCCAAATGATCTGCTGTGTTAGTGACCACAAAACACGTGGTTATCCTTCTTCCTCCTAGTCTCATTGCTGTTGTGGCACCAAATTTCAGTCCCTCTTTCACCTCCTGCTGGTGATGGCCAGCATGAAACTCTTTTAAAGATCATAGCTTTTGACAGGAAGGAAAGGGGATTGAAGGCCTGAAAAGGGAACAGAAGAGATCTAAACGAAAAAAGATTTTAGACTCCTTCCCTTGGTTCCTCTTCTGTTCTACTTTACAGTGCCATTAGAGCAGGGGTTGTCAACCAGGGGTAGGCGTACCCTCAGGAGTACTTGGCAAGGGGCTAAGTGCAGGCAGGTGAGGATGGAGCACCACCACCCTGTGCTACTGCCTCCCTGAAGCAGGGTGGGGGGGGTGAGGGCAGCGGCTCCCCTCTGTGAGCTGCACAGTCCCCCCCAGTCTGTGTGTGTTTGGTTGCTCTCACACACACACACACACACTTTCTTTCTCTGTCCACCAGAAGTGTGCCCAGAAGGTGTACACTCCTTAAAAAAGGTTGATAACCCCTGCATTGGAGGATTCCTATGCAAATGTTTACAACAGTGCAGGCCAGCAAATCACAGGCCTGCGTTCTAAGTCTTTTGGCCACCTTGTAAGTGCTTAAGTCCTACAAGTTACTTGATCAGTGAATAGAATGTGAGTAAGCAAACCAAATACACAAGTGATGTTTAAACAGGATTTTTTTTGACTTGGCCTTTTGAAGCATATTGGGGATAGAAATCAGAAGTCTTGCATATTAAGCTGGGTACCATGATAAATATTTGCTATTCAACAGTGAATGAGGCCCAAAGAGTAAAATTGTATAACTGTTCTTTTTATCTAAATCCCTAAAATGTAAAGAAACCATATAGAGCAAGTGATGCACTTTAGTAGTTCTTGTCTTGCAAACTTGCTTGTGGCTTTTTCTACCTCTTGTTTTCTCCTTATGGAGCTTAACCTCACCCATATCCCATTAGTAAAATTTTAAAAATCATAGTTATTGACATGACTGTAGAGTTGGGAGAAAATATGGGATTCCATGGGTAGCTTCATAGGTATTAGTTGGTATATGTGAGCACAACCTACAACATGCAGTTTGTCACTCCCAGCAGCCTAGAGAAAGGTGGCTGTCTGTTATATATGGGCAAGGAATGAATGTAAAGCGGGGTAAATATCAACTCATCCTGCTTGTGTATGTGTGGTTTTTCTTTTTGTCCCCTCCTTAGGTTAAAAGGAACAACTGAGTTAGAGCACTCTTCCAAAATGGCCACCCTCAAGGAGGACCGAGACGTTGAAGACTACAAGAGGAAAGGGAGGCGATCTTCACAGGTGCGGTATTTATTTTTAAAGTTAATTCTGGATATCTTATGAGTAGATGAGACACTGGTTTATAAAACAGAATTTTACCAGGCTACGCTTGCTTGAATTTGCTGACTTCTTGCTGACCCTCCCTTCAAAATAAACCTACCTCTAAAGGCATCAACACTCAATCTGGTAAAACTAGGGGTTCTGAAGACGCGTATTACAGTCTCAGTAACAGAATGGAAGAAAAGATTGCTTCTTTGTTTTGCCATATCAATAAGTTGTCCACAATCTTTTCTTCCAGTCTGTTACTAGGAGATTTTATAGTCGTGTCTTCAGAACCCCTTGTTTTGACAGGTTGAGTATTGATGCTTTTAAAGGACAGGTTTATTTTGGGGAGAGGGTCTCAGCAGTAAATTAATGAGTTCTTCAACAGTAACCCTATCAGCTCTTGGTCTTAAGAACTTTTCCCTGTTTTCTTGGTGAGAACAAAGACTGTGTCTAATTAAAAACCATTGAAGAAAGAAATAACCTTGCCTCTAGTAAAATGAGCCATGTCCCATTGTTTTCAGTAGGAAGCCCTTCTGGCCTTTACTGGACATGAGATGTGAATGTGTTGGAGGGTAGAGGCAGACAAGTGAAAAGTGATAGGTAGGGATGCTAATGTGGGGCAGGAAGAAACTAGTAGAGTAGGGACAAGCTATAAATAAATAAATGCTCCTCTTCCAGAAATTGGGAGCAGATAAACTTAATCCTCTCCCAAGGAGCAAGGTCTGTGCTTGTGTGTACACCTGAAGTTGGAGCTCAGATTTGTCTGCTGAAGGCACGGGAGCTTCTCTCCCACTCTTTGACTTAACCAAGAACAAAAAAGAGTCAGAAGACATACCAGTAATTGGAAACCAGCGTCTTTCAAAGATACGAGTTCTGAGTCTGGGCCAGCTTTTTAACTCTGGAAAAATTAAACATTACAAACTAGATAAGTTTTCTTCTTTCTTGGTTAAACATTTCTTGTAGTCAAGATGTGGCACTATGCTGCAAAGGAAAATATTTTAGCTGACCATATCTGGAGTAGAGTTCAGATCTTACAAAAAAAAGAAAGTTTTGTTTACAAATTGGGATGCTCTAAACATTGTAACATTGTGGTACTCTTGCTTCCTTGGCTAGAATGTAGCTACTCCTTTGAGACACTTGGTAGATTCAGAAGGTAGTTCAGCTGGGTGGTAAGAGTGATTGACTCTGGGCAGACACTGTTCTGTTCTTTAGGTAAATGGATACCTTTAGACCAATTAGAACAGCTGGAAAAATTCTTCTTTGAGTAATTGAACACCCTTCTCAGGCGGAGGAAGCATCAGCAGATCTCTTTTTAGCCTGGGAAAGTGGCTGGGAAATTATTTCCAACAAGAGTTGATTCCTGTAAGCCTGCTGAGGAATGCAGGCATTGCTGGGGAGAAACTGCTCAGTTTGGGGCCAAAACATAACTTTTAAAAAATTTCTGGGAGATGGTGCAGTCTGATCACTGAATGTCACTGAGCTACTGTGCAAAGCTGTCGGGGAGGGCGCTTCAAGCGTCGGCTTATTGTCGCCGGGGTGTCGGCCTTGCCGTGGCTCCCGCGGGGGTTTTAGCGGGAGCAGAACTGGGGAGGAGGAGGCAGAGCTGTGCTGGCTGCGCGTGCGCCGCTGTGGCCGGCTGTCACGTGACCCTCGCGGCTAGGCTCCATATTGCGGGTGAAGGAGGCGAGTCCGGACACAAAATGGAGGCGGTTGCTGCTGCCGCGTGGGGGC
>NW_005842920.1:528475-572549 GCF_000455745.1 Alligator sinensis
CGACGGGCGCGGGCTGCCTGGTATGACGCGGCTCTGCTCGGCGGGCAGCGCTTATGCGGCGTTTCAGGAGGCAGGCAGTAAACCGCGATGCAGGGGAGATCGCCGGACCTGGCGAAGCTCCCGTTGCTGGGGAGATAAAGGAAGCAAATGTTCAGTGCAACAGGAGAAAAAGCTGCAGTGCAGAGGCTGGGATGAGGACTTCCCCTGAGCAGCAAGTCATTTTATCACATCTCTGGTCATCCCTGCAGGGAAGTTAGGACTTGCATTTTTTAAATGGTGGGCTGGATGTGCATTTAAAAACTCAAAAGGCTCAGATCCACCTTTCTTCCCTCTGAACAAAAAATAAATAAACAAACTGAGGAGGAAATGTGTGCTTTTGTAAGGATTGATGGGGCAGTAACTTTCCCCACACTTGTGTATCACTGTATTTAGGCAAGCTTGAGATGCAAGGTTTCTTCTTGCTGTTTTTGTAAATTTTATGACATACTTTTTAGTGGAGTTCTTTTAGTACAGGAAAGAAAGCAGCATGTACATTCCAATTAGAAATGAGACTAGCTATTTTAAATGTAAAAGGTATCTTGTAAGCTAGTTTAAGTGTACACTGGGCTATTTAAGAAATTTTCAGTTGGTGTCAAATTTATAATGTGTAGCCAATTTTACTGTAGTTATGTCCCCCCTTCTAAAATATATCTTCTTAAAAAAACCCCGTAGTCTTTTGAAGAAAAGATGCTCAAATGTTTTCATAAGCAGGTCAGTTCTTTCATGGACTGTATTATTTCCATCTTTTGGTCACAAAACTACTGCCACTCCTCTTACCCCCCCCCCCCCCCCCCCCACCCCACCACCACCCCCCCCCCCGGCTTAATACCACATAATATCCTTGCAGTGATCAAGTCCTTTCTCTAATTGGAAAGTTAATATTGAGAAAGTATTTTGCCTGTCTCCATGCAGTTGATCAACAGAAAATATTAGCCAGAATCATACTAGCAGCCAGGCACTGCTCCTTGTTGCACTGCAGTATAGAGACCATTTGCATAACAAGTAGTACAAAATTTACAATCTCTTTTGGGTTTGCTGAGAACTAGTTGCCCAAGTAATGGATTTGCCCTACATATTTGCCTTGTAGGAAATTAACACTTCCTTTTAACTCTGAAGGAAAAATCCCTCTTATAACTGAGAAGAGTCAGAATGCTGTACTTGCAGCAGCGTGATAGCCCAAGCTCTCCTGAGCCTACTTGTGGTAGCTCATTGATGGCAGATGCAGCATCTTCTGTGCTTCTGCATTGCAGGATTCAAATTGTGCAAATGGCTTTGTGCCAGCACTTAAAAATATAGGTCATCCATTTCACTCTTATGTGGAAGTCCAGTCACTAAATGATTGGTAATTATATTATGTTAGTGTCTTTATTTTTTGCACATGTGACCTGGAACAGTTCTACTTTTTTTATTCATTGATAAAAGTTGTTTAATATTTGTGTAGTTTCTGTTGCACCATCAAAATTGGCTGGCACACTTTTGAGTGCCACATCCAAGTGATATTTCCACAGCACTGAAGACAAAGAGATCCTTCCATGCAACTTCAGTCTTGTTTTAAACTAGGAAAATTTCTGCAGAAACTTAAACTCCTGATCTGATTCTTTTTTTTTTTTTTTAGCTAATGGAAATAACTTTGTTTTAAATTGCATGTCTGTACATATACACACACATTCATTTAATTTATTTACTGATGTAAACCAGTGCAGCAACACGTCATAGACAAGACTGTTTGGCTTTTAGGTGAGGAATAGAGGACACCAATGTTTATATTGTTAATATTCCATCCTGGCATAATTAATGACTATTATTGGCAAGACATGTCACTTCCCAGTCAGGAAAGCAAAAATGTTTCTTTTACTGGTATTTATTTTTTTTAGAATAATAATGTTGGTACTGGAGTCCAAGACTCCTTTTTATTTTTTAGCACTATTAGAGTTTACTACCTTTTATACAATATATTTAATACCTTAATGTTTACATATTTATCTTGTCACATCTTCTATGAAAATAAAGCATTTTGTAAGATTTACACATGCACACCTTAAAAAATAGTTGTCTTGTTTTTTACCTTAAGATCACTATTTCTTTGATTTTCAGGTTCTAAATGGTTTTTCCTGGCTTGGTATTTTCTTACCCTACTATAAACTTGTTACTATTGCAGCATCCCAGCTTCCCAACTTTGGTGAATTATTCATAAAAATGTCATAATGTAGTTATCCAAATACATTTATTTTTATTGCTTATACAAAAAAAAAAATAAATATATATATTGGAATATGAATTTTTTTTTTAATCTTCTTCCCTCAGGGTCATGAGCCTAAAGAGCCTGAACAACTGAGAAAGCTGTTCATTGGAGGCTTGAGTTTTGAAACGACAGATGATAGTTTAAGAGAACACTTTGAAAAATGGGGCACACTAACAGACTGTGTGGTAAGCTTATGACCTTTAACTTTTTGGAGGAGCATAAGCAGTTAATTTTGTTAGGTAATACAGTGACTCTTGCATTATTATAGGTGATGAGAGACCCACAAACAAAACGTTCCAGAGGTTTTGGCTTTGTGACTTACTCCTGTGTGGAGGAGGTAGATGCTGCAATGAGTGCTCGACCACATAAAGTTGATGGGCGTGTGGTTGAACCAAAGAGAGCAGTTTCTAGAGAGGTAGGCTTAATACCTTGCTGAACCAGGTACAACTCATGAAATTGCAAAATGTAAGATAATAAACATAATGTCTGCTCTTGTAGGATTCTGTAAAACCTGGTGCACACCTAACAGTAAAGAAAATATTTGTTGGTGGAATTAAAGAAGATACAGAGGAGTATAACTTAAGAGAATACTTTGAAAAATATGGCAAGATTGAAACCATAGAAGTCATGGAAGACAGGCAAAGTGGAAAGAAGAGAGGCTTTGCTTTTGTGACTTTTGATGATCATGATACAGTTGATAAAATTGTTGGTAAGTAATCAGTAGAAAACCATGGACAGACTGTTTCTAAGTTGCATATACCTGAATAATGCATGGAATAATATGCAAGTAGTTGGTTGTGAAGGGAGACTTAGTCTTGCATCTAGTAAACCTTACAAAATTTGCCATTCCTTTCTCTAGGTTGTGTACTTGTGCCTCACTGCTCTGATGGTGGAGTTGCTTATCATTTTCTTAATTTCAAAATTTCTCAATCTCAAACTTTTTTGTTTTCAGTTCAGAAATACCATACTATAAATGGACATAACTGTGAAGTGAAAAAGGCACTCTCAAAACAGGAGATGCAGACTGCTAGCTCACAAAGAGGTAAATGTGGGGTGGTCCTCTTCCTTCTGTATTAAAGGAAAAATTCTTTCAATTTAATCAGTGCAAAATGTTTTTGTAGGTCGTGGTGGTGGCTCGGGCAACTTCATGGGTCGTGGAAATTTTGGAGGTGGTGGTGGAAACTTTGGCAGAGGAGGAAATTTTGGTGGCAGAGGTAATTCCTTTGAATTCCCAAAAATGTGTTTTGCTGCACCTTGTGGCGCTAACACCTGGCTTGTTTTCTGTTTATTAAAATGGGGGGTTTTATTCCTAATGCAGGAGGCTATGGTGGCGGTGGCGGTGGTGGTGGCGGCGGGAGCAGAGGAAGCTTTGGGGGTGGAGATGGCTACAATGGATTTGGTGATGGTAAGTGAAGGCTTTTAATGCAAGACCCTTACAGTAATTGTTTACTTACTATGTGTATTATGTTAAAAGCAAATACTTCAAAATTGGAGGTAAACAAGCTGTATTAAAATGAGTAGAAACAGATTCAAATCCAAATAGGATTTTTAAAAACCTCATAAATGGTACAGCCACATAAGTATACATGATAAATAAAATGGTTAAATGAGTTAACTTTTATTACAGTTGTCTGCTTCTGGCTGAACTTTTGAAAAGTTCATTGCCATAGTGACCTTGGAGTTGTCTTTTAAATATTTCAGATGTAAGAAGCATTTCATAAAACAGTTAATGTTCTGGTAACTTAGATTTAGATAAGCATCCAAAATTAACTGATTGGATTTGTGGAAGTTCTTTTCAATTGTTGTAGATAGAGAAGTGCTATTTAAAGAATATGGGAGGATAGCCTACAGTAAAGTCAGTTTTGATTCTTCATATGCTTGTGCATAGTTGCACAGTTCATCTGTACTATTCATCTGCATAAAAATTAATCCCATACTCAGAGCATCGTGATTTGTCTAACTCTTTGCTTCCGACTTATGTAAGAGCAAAAGGACATCTCTCAATGGTGCAAATGTAACCAAAGCTGTATTATTTGGATCCGATTCTCAACCTCAAGACTCCCTGTTTCAAAAACTAATTTACTTTATTACCATGCTTGCCTCCATACAGACAGGCTGGGGGAGTAGCCAGTCAAGAAAAGCCCGAGACCTGCCTCCATCTGCTTATCCCCTCATGCCTCCTGTAGCACCCCTCAAAAGATTTTCCAGCAACCTAGGGTGCAAGGGCTTCCTGGTTAAGAATCATTCGTTTGGATCGAAAGCTACAAAGCAGATTTCAGGCTAGAACTGTTAGTATAGGTTAGTCAGGAGCATGAAGAGTTATGATCCTTGACTTAAACAAAATTGCATTCGCTGGTATGGGAGGTGGCCTTACCATACTGTGGTATAGAACAGCCACGTAGCCTAACACATGTTAATTTTTTTTGTAGCTCTGACTGAAACAATTCATTTCTAGGTAAATCCACACTTTATTATGGGGAAGACCTGATCATTTTTATTTTATTTTATTTTATTTTTTTAAGGTGGGAACTATGGAGGTGGACCTGGCTATGGTAGTAGAGGGGGTTATGGCGGTGGTGGAGGACCAGGCTATGGAAACCCAGGTGGTGGATATGGTGGTGGAGGAGGAGGATACGATGGTTACAACGAAGGAGGAAATTTTGGTGGTGGTAAGATTTCTATTTTAAGAATAGATGCACATTAACTCTTACTGTTTAACAGACTTAAGTTGCATAGAATCCAAAATTACAGATAAATTCTAAAATTGTTAGGGGATATAGTAAGGTTGGGCCAAAATTAATGGAGCCATGTGATGTGAAAGGGCGAAATATACTGTGCTACAAAAGTACAGCTTCAGTACAAGTTGCATCCATGTTTGCAACTGTGCTGCATTACTATAACTATACCAGCAAAATGCTAGTGTGTAGTGTAGACTTGACTTAACTGTTATGGATCTTACTGATGTCAAGGGAGAGTGGGTCACTCTGTCCATGTAAATAGGCTCTCTGAGGCTTCTGTCTTTGTAGTTATTGTGATAGTGCACGGACTTAAATAATTGGTTTAATTTAATGCAGCCCTTTTTTGTGGATGTCTTTTAAAATTGGAGTATGAATAGTTAAGTAGATAATACATTAATGGCTTTGATTTGACTAGTCCTACACAAGAGCCTTCACTGGCTTTAACTAAACCTTGTAAGAATCCGATCCTAGTTAAGATCAGTGTGTTGTCTGTGTGTGGAGAATAGGCCTATGCACCAGCTTAGTAAAGCAGTTCGTTTAACACGTATTTAATTACTTTCAGTTGGGCCTTTTTAAAAGGTAACTAAACTAGGTCATGAAGTGGGATAGTCAGATGGAGATAAAAGAATCCCTTTCTTCTAGAGGGTAAAAATATTTGACATACTAGAAGTTCATTTTGGTAGCTAACAAGGTTTTCAGCCCAAAGAAATTATGAAGCAGTTCATCTTGTTTAATAGTATCTCTATTTATCTAGCTGTGTTTATTTCCAGTTCTTGGTTAAAACAGTATTTAACTAGTTTAAAACTTTTACTTGGTATTGGAAAAAACAAAGCTGCAGTAAACAGTTCTTCTGTTTTCAAGATGTTCTGAATTAGCCTTAATTGTAGCTTTTCCTTTTGATTTCCCGAAAGAATACAACCTGAGGCCTACTTGTGGAGTTGTCCAGCTTTTGTTTATAAAGTTATTTCTTCAGTAGTGAATGTGAGATGGTTCAATTATATATAGTGTATAAAAATGAAATAAAATCTTTATTTCAGGGAACTATGGTGGCAGTGGAAACTATAATGATTTTGGCAATTATAGTGGACAGCAGCAATCTAACTATGGACCGATGAAAGGAGGTGGCAGCTTTGGTGGCAGGAGCTCAGGCAGTCCCTATGGTGGTAAATATGAATTAATTGGGGGCAAAAATTACAACAAAAATACTTTAAAAATATTACATCTATAACATGTATATTACTGTCTACAGGTGGTTATGGATCTGGAGGGGGAAGTGGTGGCTATGGAGGGCGAAGATTCTAAAAATGTATTATCAGAAATGGGTAGGTATTTGTACATATTTATGTTGATTGTGAAAAATAAACCACTGTTCACTGAGAGTAATAATTTTCTTATCCTGTATTCAACAGGCTACAGTTCTTAGCAGGAGAGAGAGCGAGGAGTTGTCAGGAAAGCTGCAGGTTACTTTGAGACAGTCGTCCCAAATGCATTAGAGGAACTGTAAAATCTGCCACAGAAGGAACGATGATCCATAGTCAGAAAATTTACTGCAGCTTAAACAGGAAACCCTTCTTGTTCAGGACTGTCATAGCCACAGTTTGCAAAAAGTGCAGCTATTGATTAATGCAATGTAGTGTCAATTAGATGTACATTCCTGAGGTCTTCTATCTGTTGTAGCTTTGTCTTTTTTCTTTCTTTTTTTTGTTTGTTTTGTTTCCCATTACATCAGGTATATTGCCCTGTAAATTGTGGTAGTGGTACCAGGAATAAAAAAAACAATTAAGGAATTTTTAACTTTTCAATATTTGTGTAGTTCAGTTTTTCCACATAGTAAAATTTCTTTAACAAAAATAAAGAAATATAGCTTAGGGTGTTTCCTTGTTTAGTTAATAGAGAGATTAATGCGCTTCTGAATTACTATTTTGTATTAATTTAAAGTTAACAATAGAAACACCATCTGATCTGCAGTCTTAAAGGGTCTAGTCTCTAAGTGTGTATGTATATGCAACTGCCATTGACATGAGTTATATATGCACACAGAGGAGACATTTGTATGTTGCAATATAGTTTGTTTAGATGTACAACTAGGATTGAGTTTAATTTAAATTAGTATTTGTGAATTATAGAATTTAAGTTTTACTTTCAAATGAAAATTTCAAATTACTTTGGTTTGTGCATATTTTTTAACTTGCTCTGTATTAGTGCTAGCTCTGCAAAACATAAGGCATAGTAAATATTTTAAACAAAAAATGACTTCAGCCACATTCAAGCTGCCTCATTTGAGATGTATTAAGGGGATACCTGCAGTGTTTGTGCAGATTCTGGGTGAAGAGAAGGGCTTGTTTTTTATACACTCTTCCTTTTTATTACTTTAAAAAAAAAAAAAAAAATGAACTCCCCTACCTGTTACCCTAAAATGGGGGTTTTGGATATAATCTGCAGAGGTGATCAGTTGGCCTGCAGCATTGATTGGGGGAAGGGGGGAGGAGGGAAACTTTCTGTAGCTACAGCCAAGTGCCAGGACAAGATCCATGGTACTCATAAGGCTCCAGTGCCACAAGAATAAACCCAGCATTTTGGCTCGTTCCCATGGCAGTAGCAAATGCCCACAATGCTGGGCTTCTTCCCATGGTGCAAGTGCCCTAGTAGCCCCATAGCTCTTGCCCAGGCATTTGGGCATTGTGGGGGAAAAAGCTGTGGTGACAGGACTTTTCCTGCAGTGCTGCTGCTCTCATTTGGGTGATTGACAGCCAAGTTGGCAAGAGCTGTGGCAGCGTAGGAAAATCTCAGACTGGCAACAGCCAAGCGCCTAAAAATGTCAAGCCTCTTTCTGCCAGGTCCTGGACTGGCATAGGGGAAGGGGAGTCCATGGGTGTGGTCTGGCCTGTGGGCTTGTCTTGCGCTGCTTATTTGCCCACAGGGCCAGACAAGCTTGACACCCCTGCCCTAGAACATACCTCTTTTGGTATATGAATAAAATTGCCATACTTTGGGAGGGTAGCATGGACCTCTTTTGCTCCTTCTTTCCCCCTGATTTTAACTATTTCATTTGACCAAGCTGTCAGAGAGAGAGAGAGAGAGAGAGAGAGAGAGGTATATATTGAAAAACAACTTAATGGCTATATACTTTCTTGCATGCACCATAGGCAACTTTCTGGATACATTCTTCTGACTGGGAGCCAAGGGTAGCACAAGTGTAATCCCTCACAATCCCAGGTAATCCATTGAGAGACTCCTGATGCTGGACAAATTAGCATAGTTCATAAGCACTTACCTTGAGAACCTGTTCAAATAAGGTTTTGAGGTTAAGTGAAAACCTTCTGTCCTCTTTTTTTTTTTTTTTTTTTGTTTGTTTGTTTTATTGGCTGGAAGTGGGATTTTTTTTTTCTGGCTACCACATGATAGCAGACTTGGTACCACTCTGCTTACAGAGTTCATGTTTAGTTTGGTGTGTTCCAATTTTTCATTTGATACACTGGAATGATACAAGCTTTTTAACATAAAGGCCTTAGCAAGTGAGCTCAATCCCTCATTTCTGGACTCCCTACCTGCCACCCTTCCCCCTCCCCAACACCTCCCAAATCCAGGCTTTAGCCTGCCCTTTCAAGCTGATCTGACTTTTCTCTCGACTATTGCCAGGGCATTGCTTTCTTTCAATACAGACTCAGAAGAGTAGGGACACAGTCAGTAGAAGAAAGTCCCAGACATTTGACAGTATGTGGTGCTGGAATTGCTCTCACGTGTTTCACCTCTGGGTCAATGTGCAGTATAAGGTAAATGCAATTCCAGCATAGGAATGGATGTGCAAAGATGTTTATGTTGTGGCTTAAGTTACGATCCAAACTGCTAAAAATTGCAATTAAAGAAGTTGTAGAAAATGCATCAAAGCACATAAGGTGTATTACAAAATCATTTTGAACAATGTTGTCAAACATTGTTATGGGAACATGTTCAGATCTCAGTATGCTGAAACAATGAGCACTGTCAAGGTTGCTAAATGCAATTTTTTTTTTTTTTCATTTGCTTTTAAAGCCTGCTTTTTTGTGTGAAGGTACAACGTAGATCTTAATCTTTAAAAACAGTCCATAATTGTTCACCTCTTATGGATCCATGGAGTAAGACTATTAATTTAAGATGGGGGTTGGAAAGTTATACAATAATGAGGGGTATATGTCTAGTATGTGGGCTTCTTTTTAAGCAACATCTTGGAATTTGTGCATAGTGGGTCAGACTTCAAAAGGTGTTATATTTGGCATCTAACCTTCATTTTGCAAAACTGAACAATTTCTGACTTGCATTAAGCAAATATTTGCCTATAGTAGTCAGACTTGCGCCTGCATCTGAAGGGACCAAATTGGAATGTTGGTAAATGTCCCTTCAGAAAAGTGGATCCAATATTATTGGATTTGTAGAAGGTCTTGACAGTGTTCTTTTTTTAACAGGGTTTCTGTAGCTGCATTGTGACTATGCTTACTTTGAAATTCAGCATGATAATAAAGTTTTATCAATATCTGCTTAAAGGTTGCAACCAAATCTTGAAGTCTGCAAGTGACCTGTTTTGTAGGTGGGTGGGATAGTGTAGTTCTGGTATGCAATGTGGGGAAGTGTAAGCTTTGAGGACAGCAATTAACCAGTTTTAAAGAACCTAGGTATACTTCTTAGCAAAGTATGGATCAAAGACTTAAGACAGGACTTCAGCAGCCTATTGAGTATGGACAAGTCAGCATAATTACAGAATGACAAGGCAGCAGGAGCAACAGCTTCAACTTCCAGAAAAGTGAAGGCATAAGATACTGTGCTGATAGTGAGCAGCTTTCCAAAGGCTAGTTAAATCTGCTTATCACAGCTGAAATATCGAAGAAAGTCTAGCAAGAGTTCTTCACCTTTTGGAACCTCCTTGAGTGATAGCTACTTGAGTTGACTCAAAATCAATAGGTCTAGCATTTAGACCTGAAAGGAAGGGCAATGAGCATAGGTAAGGTTTGCCTTTTAAAATTTTTCTTGAATTAAAGGGTAATGGTTTTCTTAAACAAGGTGAGAGTAACATCTTTAATTTGCAGGTTGAAGGAGAAGCTGTTGCTTGAGAAAATGGGGAATATCTTGAGTGTCCTCTTCATTGTGACGGTTTCTGATTGGGTAAGATTTGTAGCGCACAGCAAAATATCTCGGCACTTTTAATTCTTCCTGGAATCGTTTTTCTTTTTTTAGTAGCTTTGTACTGATGCTGCTTCTTGATAAGAGTAGAAATGTTTTTAGCCCACTTCAGCTGCTGCATCTTGGGTTTTTTAGTCAAGTTTTTTGTCTGCTGGTGTGGGCCTCTATACTTTAAGATTACTGCTGTACTGATATGGGTATAAATTACAATGTACCATAAACTAGCAAACATGCATGCTATAAATTGGTTTAAACAAGATGTTCTCTACTCCTGCCCAAAGTGTATACTAGGGAGTAGAGGAGCAATTCTGAATAATTCACTTTTTAGGACTTAGTCTGTGCATTATTGCAGGTCCACAAAAGCCCTGTACAAACTTAGTTATCAAGCGACAGACTATATGGATGCTGTCAACAGCACAAGACTTTAAAATGTTGACCCAATTCAACTTTTTTTTTTTTTTTTTTTTTTTTTTGTAGGGCCTATTTTTAAGCTAGAAGTAACTTTTTAAGATGCCTTATTTGCATACAGTATGCACTTTTCTGGAAAAGTGGCTGTTAGAAATCTGAGGTGTGCATGTCCTAAAGAAACGGATGGAGCAGAGATTCTGCTCCTGCACAAGGCATACTTGCTTGGCCTGGCCTCCTGAGCCAAGTGGGCAGCCAGTAGCACTTGCCACATCCTGCAGCTAGGGGGTTAACAGAGCAGCCACACACAGTTGTTTTTGTTTTTTGTTCTTTATCCCTCTTCGCTGCTTATTTACCCTACAAAATGATTGTGCTTACTGGTATTCTCAAGGAAAAAAAAATCTTTTTTTCATTCTGCCTTTCAAAACTGAGGTGGCATGTCTTGTTTGGAGGCAGTTCTATGCATATATATATATAGAGAGAGAGAGAGAGAAATGCTGTTTTTATGTGATGACTAGGCAATAAAATAACTTCCACTTCTGTGAGGAGAAGGTTTTTGCAGGAGAGTACTTGGCACTGCTCTTGTTTTTTGGACTGGGGTGTGCCTAGGTAGTGTTTTGGTGTGGGTTTTTGGGGGGGGGAATTCCCCTCCCCCTCAATTATTGAATAAAACAGTAGTTGGGGATGTTTTTATGGTAGTCCCTTTCTGCCTTCTGTGTAGACATTAGTCTGGTACACTATTTAAACAATTCAGTCAGGCGGGCTGTGTCTTTCCTGTAAAGAGCCGTAGTACAAGCTTTACCTTTTAGGCAGTATTAGCTGGACCTAGATTTACATTATTTACAATTTTAAAAGCATTGTGTGTATACATTCATTTGTTTCACTTGAACAGTTTTAGCTGTAAGGTGTGTGTGTGTGTGTGTGTGTTACTGACTTCTTTTTCTTTTCTCTCTTTCTCGTTAATTTCAGGATTTAAATTTTGTAATTTTAGTCCTGTTGGCTTCTAGAATGTAAACTTCTGAAAGTACTGGCATGAATTGCTACAAAAGTTTTAACTTTTGTGTTGTCACACTTGCAGGTTTTTATACATTATATTGCAATTACTGTCCTGGCTTAAATAAAAACAGCATGGAAATCGCTATGGCTGTCTGAACAAATTAGATAACCCATCAGGACAACTTTCTACATCTCAAGCAGAGATGACATTGAAAACAATTTGCTTACTATGTACTGGGCCAAATTGTCTTCAAATACCTGCTGTATTTTTTAGTATACTGTGTGCCTGCTTGTATTTGGTACATAAACTAGTCTTGACTGAGGGCCAGGAATCCTTTCTGAACACTTAAAATCTAATCTAGAAAGTTAGGCTTTTTTAGTTGCTGAAGCCTACTCATAACTTGAGGGGTTAAAATATATGGGTATTGAGGCTTATTTAATCTTGTTAGGCATACACAGTTTCCAGGAAATATTTCAAGTTTTAAGTACCAGCTGCTTTTAACATACCAGTTCTCCAATCTGGTAAAGTAGAAAAGGCCATTTTTTTATTGTAGATTAGTTTTATGGAGAAAGCTGTATACTATGTGATTAAAGTAAAAACCTATCTAATCTGAAAAGCTTTGTAGATTGGTAGCACTTTATTTGGAGAGAGCATCCTTTTAGCTACTTTTGCATATGCTGCCTCCTCCCCCTCCCCCCCCCTTAATTACAATATGTAGAATAAATTATTTTATATAAATGTGCAAAAGCTTTTCCAAGAGTTGCAACAAGTGCTGTTTTCATAGCCAGCACTCTCCATTCTCCAAACAGATTTCTTTAGGGGGCAGGGGCCAACTTGCTGAGTGTTGCTACTGTACTTGTGGCTGCCATGCTTTGAGTTACTTTCTTCCTAGTTCTTAACACTTTTTTCCTTAATTGGATGCTTTTTGGATACAAGGATTGTAGAATGCAATGTAAAAATCTAATTGGTGATTCATTTAATCAAGGATATGCATATTGAGAGACAGCTATAGCTATAAGGCATTAGTTCTTCCTTTGCAGAAATGGGAAACTCGCATTAAATTTGTGTCCATTTTTAAAAACTTCACTTTTTGTGTTTTTAACTTGCATTGAATGAATACATAGTCTGTCCCCATTTTCCCAGCAGGGGTGTGGGTTGATGCAAAGGTGAGACTTGAAATCTGCTTATCAGTAGAAAATGACTAAAAATTAAGGCAAGCTTTAATATTTAAAACTAGATTTCTTAATTCAGAATTGTCCAGTTTACATCATTTTAACAAGAGAAATTATTCTAGTTCGTTTTTTTGATAGTGCACATGTATTATTGACTTGGTGAGTTGTGTATTTTAAGGTACTCTTTTAAAAATACATTCCTATAGAAGAAGCTTTCAATTGGTGATGCAGGTAATCAATCTTGTATTTTTTAAATACATTTTGACAATTTTAATGTGAAGAATGTTCTTTTTGATATCAGTACTTTTTTTTTTTATGTCTGATAAATGTATCTTTCTTTTCCCTCCCCCTCCACTACCTCACTGTGGATCCTGCAGGGTGATATCTTAAAGTAATGCAGGGGAAAAGCAACTGAGGCAAGTATCTCCATCCTAGAAGAAAGACCTTCACCTAAAGGATATCTCTACTTGGAAACAGAAGTTATTGTATAGACCTAAATAACCACAGACCTAAAGGGTACTATTCTTTTTTTTTTTTATATAGTGTTGAATTTTATAACTTCCAGTTAAGTATTAAGCAGCCATGAATGTTGAATGTGACCTCAAATTGTAGTCCATAATGGATTCAATAACTTCTACTTTTTGTAAATTCTCAAATGACTTTTTTATATACACATACAAAAAAATTAAAAGAAATTTCTGAACTGGGTACTTGTGTGTGCTTTTCTAAAGGACCTAGTGTCTAAGAATTCTTAATGTGTGTTTCCATTAGTGATATAGAAGACTGAACAACAAGTCTTTTCAGCTCGGGACCCTTCTGCTACCCACTTTAACAGTTTGATTTTTGTATGTTGAATCAGAAATGCATATTTTTGAATTCCTGGTTAAGTGCTGATGATGGCACTCTTAGCTCTAAAAGCTTTATTCAGGAAATGAACAGCCTATGCATAGGGATTTAGGAACATCATAGCTTAGTAATTCTCAACCAGGTTGCCACAGCACTGTTTACACTGCTAGGTCTGCAAACGTTCTCACAAGCTAAACCCAGAAGTTTCAAATAAAGAATCCATAGGCCACATCCAGACAAACACAGATGTGCAATATGTGGCACCACACATGCAGGCATTCCCTGTGCTGCTACCTTGCAGCATGGAGGCATGTTTTGACCTTTTGAGAGATCCTGGGGTCAAAAAAACCCTGCTCTTTAAAAGTTGGGCAGCGCACATGAGCTGCCTAAAAAGAGGTCTAGCCAGCCAGGCTCCCAGCTGCAGGAGCACTGTGGCTGCAGCTTCTAGAAGCCTCCAGGACCCCAGGTAAGGCTGCTGGGGCCAGCAAGAGAATTTTTTTCCTGTAGTCAAATGCTTAGGTTTTTGTTTTGTCCCTGTGTCGTGTCGTCCCCACCCCCGTCCCCAAGTGTACCTTGAATCTAATGAGTCTGAGATTCAGTGTCATAAAACAAGGTTGTAGTACATTGGGACAGTTTTGTATAAGAAAGCTTTACATTACTCCTGCATACATGCTAACACTTCTGGGGAAGACTTTCAAGTTATATGGCTATTACTAGTGTTTATCACAGACTAATATTTTTACATTGTAAAAAGTGATCTTGGGGTGTTTGTAGGGTGGGTGTGAAACTGCTGATGGAGAAAGCATGGATTTGTCAGTAAAAGGTGCACAAAGAGAAAAGGTACATTGGACTTCAGTTAAACTGGTGCAGGTCTCTCACTTTTTTTGTATGATTTGCACCCTTTTCTAAGTTGGATAGTCCTGCATGAGTAGAAATAGGGTGCACATGTTACCTTGCACAACTTGAAGTAGTTGGGGATGTAACCAGAAGCTTTGGTTAGGCAAGTTTAAAAAAAACAACACAAAACCTGGCAAATCTGTCCTTGTAATTTGTTAAGGAAAAAAATATAACCTATGTAGAAATTTTGGCAAATAAGGGGACTTGAAATGTATGTTCTCTGGGGGTGGGAACCCTAGAGTAACTAACAGGTAGTGCTTTTTCCTGAGGCTACAGCTGTAATTTTAAGCATGCTTTTATTTAGTAGAGATTAAAAATACTGAGTTTAATACTAACAAAAAAAAATAGCCCTGGGGAAACAATAATATTAATTACTGAAGCTTTTTTATTTTTGTAAGGAAATGTTAATTTAGCAGGCAAGTTCTTAAAGTATATGCAACAGTTTTATAACAGCATGCATAGCTGTGATAAGACAGCATTCCATAATGCATTGGGTTGAGTACAGCATTTGAAGCATGCTAGAGCAGGGCTAGGCACTGACAGGTGCCAGAGTGAGGTAGGTGAAGGCATTTTGCTTGTCATGTGTCAGGGTGGACAGTGGGGGAGGGGCCAGGGCTACACTGGCACAACCAGGATCAGGCCCCTTGTGGCTCCCCTGCTGTATTTTCCTGGTGCACCAACATCTTGGAAGTCAAAGTTGTGGATGTTTTTGGCGCACTGCCCAAAAACATTGCCAACCCCTGGGCTGTAACTGCACCTAGTAACTAATTGTTCATAAAAAAAGCTTTTTTCTAACAGTGAGAAGTAAACTTTTCATTACAACAGATTCTCATGATCTTTTTCAAGAAAGAGCTCAAGTCTCTGAAAGGCAGCAGCAGTTACTGGTAAAGCACCACTTATCTGGCTTTGCAACTTCATATTTAAAAAATGCTTGATTTGTATAAGATATGCAAGTAAAGCATTCTAAAGGCTTATGGTTATATTTGCAACCTTGATTCTGACACCAGCATGGTTAAGGTCTGACCACATAATTGAAGACACCTTTTTTCCCATAGGACTCCTACCTCACTCGGTACAGAAGAACCGACAGGAGGGTAGATTTCAGGAGCAATCCAGTATCGCCTAACTTTCAACACTGACTTCACAACCTAAATATTGGTAATATTTTCCATAAGCGTAAAGGCCTGCTTATAGAAGCCCTTTGGCTGTAAAACTGTCTGCTGTTCAGTAAATCTAATTATATTTGGCAGGCAGTGTATTTGAGTCTCAAAGTTGGAAAGGCAACTTTTTTCTTAATTGTTTCCTAAAAAAAAAAAAAAAAAAAAGGAGGAGACCCTTTTCATCCAATAAAAGGGTACCTGAAGGACCTGCAGCTTTTTCCATGGTTCAGTCTAAGCTTGGCAATCCATTGAAGCTATACTTCCCAATGATCCATCTCTGAAGGAAGTGGTAAAAGACTGCTCTACCTGCAACCAAGTCCCTCTTTTTTTCTTTTTTTTTCTTTTTTTTTTATCCCACTAAATGGGAGAATACTGAAATACCTTTGTAATTGCAAGTAAATACAATTCAGCATGTTCATATCCCTAGAACAGCAGAGGCAAGAACAAATGACTAACAGAGTCCACTAGAAAGTGGTTCACTTACTGATTACAGTCTGTGGCTTGCTGTGATCACATTGATTACTCCCTCAAATTGCTCTCCTACCATGTATGTACACTGTCAACTTTTTTAGGTTGTAGAAATGTCACAGTGCAGTCTGTAGCAGCTCCAGTTATGTGGGGAGGAGCAACTGAGGAAAGATTTGACCTGGGAAGGGTATGGGGGTTGTGTCTGGGGGGGGGGCTTTGGGATTTTTTTTGGTGTTGTATGTTGCGTTGTTGGTTTCTTTTTTTTTTGTTCGTTTGTTTGTTTTTCCACGTTCTGGAGGCAAGAGGAGGATCAAGCAAAGGTAAAAGTTGAAACAAATTGCTTTAAGGTTACTTACCAATGTGTCAGTAACTTAAAATTATTCAGTATTTTTAAAAGATACATTAAGGTTAAGGAGAATATTCTGTCTTCTCAAAACAAAGGCACTTTCAGAACTTAATGATGTATTGAATTAAGTTAAACTAATAATTACTAGAACCCACTCTTTAAACTTGGCCTGTGATCCTGATTTTTCTGTCTTATAAAAGTATTTTATTACATGATTGGGGGGGGATGTGAGTTACTTGTCTACTGCTTTCGAAGAGTTTTAGGATTAGTAGTCATTCCTCACCTGGTCTAATGATATGTATTGGCAATGTTGGCCCACAATTTCTCCATCCTTCAAAAATACTACTTCCCACTGCTCAAAGTTTGTCTTATTCAGAACAAGGAACACTGTAGGCTCTGTCATAAATTTTCTTAGGGGAATATTTGCTTGGGGCCCCCAGCCTGGTCTAGTCTGAAATCCCTGACACCAACCCAGGTGTAGCCTCTAGAGCAGTGATTCTCAACCAGGATGCCATGACACATTAGGGTGCTGAGAGCCTTTTCAGCAGTGGTACATAGTGTTAGCAGTGATAGGTATGCAAACATAATTTACAAAATAAATCCTAATATTAATAAATAGGAAACTACAGTATTAAAAACTTTCTGATCCATTGTGGTCTTTTGAATACTTTGCAACAAAATAAAAAGCAATTGAAAGCTAGCACTCTAAAAGGGTGGGGTGCCTTAAGCTTAAAAAATGCTGAGGAAAAACCATACTACAGTGAGTAGAAGAATTCCCTGGCTCTTCTGATTCCAGGGCCGGGCCGGGCCTTCGGGGCTAGGGACAGAAGTTGCACACACACGAATGTAAAGGATCAGATCTGTAACAAAAGAAGTTCAGTGCACATAAACTGGTTTCAGCCACTTTGAAAGTAGTTTTAAGATGAGACTGGATGGAGGTAGTATCAGATTTAACTGATTTAAGTTAAATCAGTTTATTGAACTTCTATCCCAGATCCTCTCTGGATTCAGGTTAACTCAGTCCCCTAGCATCTGGGGATGCTTTACAGGCTGGGTGGGCTAGCCTTGGCCTAAACTGTCTGCTCCAGCAGAGTAGACCGATGTGCTCAAGTGTGCCTGCTGCGCTGCCCCGTCCCCCCTTGCTTCTGGCCTGGGCCACCACAGGCATGTGTTTGCAATTCTGGAATCAAAAGTAAATGTCTGTTCACTTGCCTATTGGTTCAATCTACACCATTTAAACTAACATGCAAAGATTGAATTGATTTAGCCTCAGGGGTTTTTTGACTCTATATAGCCTTGGACACTGACTTCCTTTAGTTATCCATAGCCTTCCCTCAGTAGATGAACTGGAGGGACTTCTCTTATCAAGAGGTAAGGGGTGTACCTGGTGAGTCCCAAGGAGCCAAGCAGATAGCATCTTTTCAATAAAGACACTGGGCAACTGCAGTATAGCAAACACGGTCTTTTAAGGAGGATTCCTAATTTTCATCTCCTTTATTCGTTGTTTCATGCCAAGTTTTCCTGTTTAGACCTCCTGGGTGTTGCTTTCAAAGGATGTTTACCAGGCACACCTCAAATGTCAAAACACTTCCAATCCTTTTTATTGGATGTGCATCCTGTTATGTACAGTAGTTCTCACATGTCCTTTCCCTGTGCAGGCTAATCAGGAAAAAAGAGGTATGCAACATTACAACATGAAGATATTTAAAACTAGAACGGTTACAACAAATTTCAATTGGTCAGTCTGGTTTTTGCGAACAATAAAGGACTCTGCTTAATGCAAGTTGTGTTACTTTGTGCTTGAGACATAGGCAACAGAAGGCTGGGGCTAATGGGGCTTAGCCCCCACAAGTGCAGGGCAGTGGGTGGGGATGCAGGGCAACCCAGGCATGGCTGCAGCTGTGGGGAGAATGACCAGCCACAGGCTGGATTGGGTTGTGGGGTGCTCCAAGCTTGGGCAGCTCATTCAGGGTTGTAGAGGGGTTCCCACCACTACCTGCACCCTTCTGGAGGCTGGGGGGGCACATGCCACCTGGATCTCTGCATGGGGCAGAGCTGGGCTGCTGCTGCAGTCTGGACTCTACACCCTGCTGCCACTACCTTAGAGCAGCATGACACCATGTGCCTGCTGCGCATGGGGCACAGAACCGCAGCCTGCCTCCACCCTGCACATACATCTGGGGTGCACATGCCCCCCTGGCCTCTCCCAGGGTTGCATACAGTAGTGGGAGCCCCCCCATGTCCCTGGATGATCCCCATTCACCCCTGCCTCTCCCTCCCTTGCTGCAGGGGACTTTGATCTGACCCTGCATGACACTTCCCCATAACAGATTTACCTGCTGGGGGGTGGGGTACATGCACTCATTTCCCTGCTCCCCCAAATAATATTTGTGCCTCCACCTATGGCTTGAGGTAACATTGTAAGTGAATGGGGACAGCAAACGGGGACGTTTGCAAGCAGTTCTCTGGGAGAAGGAAGAGCAAAAGGAGCCATGTACCAGATCCTGCTTCTGGAAAGTAAATGAGCCAGGGCAGTCTGTATTTGGCTTGGTGAGTGTTTGGTTGGTTGGCTGTGTGGTCCAGCAGTCATGCTCTGAGCAGCTGGGAGTGCTGCTAGCCGAGGTGTCTGACAACAGATCTAACAAGGGGGTGGAACCAGTCCAGACCCAGGAGAGTATAAAAGGGAGACTGCAGGCAAACAGGGATAGCAAATGAAAGTTTGCTGGCCCCATATTTAATGAGGAGTCTTTAGGGTAAGTTCTTAGTTTAAAGAAAGACTAGCTAACCTAGAAATTTAGCATAAGTAGCTAAAACTCAGCAGTTAAACAAGGAACTTAAGTATTGAGCTAACTAGAGATCAAAGCAAGTGGGGAGTTTGCCCAGATTTGTCCTTGTTTGGCACTATTGGGTCTACAGCTTGCGCACACTTTCTATTGACAGCTGGGGGAAGGGCTGTAAAACTCTTAAGGAGGGGTTGCTTACAATGTGTGTGGTGCCTTCTGGTGTCCCTTGTGGGGCAAATAAGAGCTACAGGAGGAGGTGGTGAGGCTCTAAAGCATCCTCCACCATGAGGACTTCATTTATTTGATGCTGGAGGAGAGCTCTAGGGCTGCAAAAGGTAATGCAGGAGAACAAAGAGGATGTGGACTCCCAAGAAGGTGGAAGCTTGTGACCTCTGGCAGCAAGCAGGGGTCTTCATCCCCACAAATGATTGATAGTCATCCCTGCAGCAGTTTGCCAAGAGAACAGAGGGAGCTCTAGCGATGGAAGAGAAGGAGCACGTTCCATCAGCAGAAGAGGCCGGCTCAGACCTCCACAAGTTTCCACTGCCGCAAAAAGAAAGTGATGGGTGGTGGTGGCTGGTGACTCCCTTCTGTGGATGATGGATGCCTTAGCCTGGATCTGAGTTGACTTAGAAGGATTGCCAATACTGATTCAGCCCCCTGATGACTAGTGACCTATGCTGCTCATCCACGAGGGCACCAGTGATACTGACAGGGGTAACCTTGAGCAAATCAAAAATAATTACTAGGTTCTGGGTGCATGAATGGAGGGGACAAGGGGCTCAGGTGGTGGTCTCCTTGATCCTTCGTGTCAAGAGAAAGGGCCTAGGCAGGAGTGGATATCTTGCAGATCAATGCATGGCTGTGCAGATGGTGCTGGCAGTGGGGATTTGGCTTCTTCAACAAGGGAAGTTGTTCCAAAAAGGAGTGGTAAGAGATCAGTTTTACCTGATGAAGAAAAGGAAGAGCATTTTGGCAGGAAAGCTTCCTAACCTAGTGAGAATCATAGAAAGGTGAGGTTGGAAGAGACCTCAGGAGGTCATCTAGTCTAACCCCCTGCTCAAAGCAGGAGCATGCCAACTAAATCACCCCAGCCAGGTCTTAAAAACCTACAAGGAGATTCCACAGCCTCTCTGGGTAATTTGTTCCAGTGTTTTGCTATCCTCTTAATGAGAGAACTCTTCCTAATATCAAAGCTAAACTTCCCTTGCTGCAACTTTCATAGATTTCTTAGACATTTGGGCTGGAAGGGACCCCAGAGGATCAGAGTCCAGCCCCCTGCCCCAGGGGCAGGAAGTCAGCAGGGATCATAGGATCCCAGCAAGATAAGCATCCAATGTGTCTTGAAGGCGTTCAAAGTAGGTGCTTGAACCGCCTCCGGCAGCAGTCTATTCCAAACCTTGGGGGCTCGGACAGTGAAGAAGTTCTTATGTCCAGCCTGAATCGGTTGCAGCGGGGTTTGTGACCATTTGATCTTGTCATCCCTTGGGGCGCTCTGGCTAACAGATGTTCCCCCAGATCCTGATGAGCACCCCTGATAAACTTATAGGTGGCCACCAGATCACCCCTGAGCCTGCGCTTTTCTAGGCTGAAGAGTCCCATGGCTCTGTCTCTCTTCATAAGGTCTGCCTTCCTGACCTCTGATCATGCACGTGGCTCTCCTCTGCACTCTCTCAAGCTTCTCCACATCTTTTTTGAATTGTGGAGCCCAAAACTGGATGCAGTACTCCAGCTGCGGCCTCACCAAGGCCAAGTACAATGGGAGAATGATGTCCCGGGATTTGCTTGAGAAGCATCTGTGGATGCAAGCCAGCGTTTTGCTCGCTTTACTAGCCACAGCATCATACTGAAGGCTCACGTTCGTCTTGTGGTCAACCATGACCCCCAAGTCCCTTCTATCTGTAGTGCTAAGAAGCATAGCACTGCCGAGCCTATAAGCATGCTGCAGGTTTTTCCTCCCAAGATGGAGAACTATGCATTTTTCGGTGTTAAACACCATCAGGTTCTTGTCCGCCCGTTTCCTGAGCCTGTCAAGATCCGCCTGGCAAACTTGGCCAATCCGCTTCTAACACCAATGTCCACATCATTGATGAAGATGTTAAATAGTATAGGCCCTAGGACAGAGCTTTGAGGGACCCCACTGGTCACAGCGCACCAAGATGATTGGCTCCCATCGACCACCACCCTCTGGGTCCTACCGCGGAGCCAATTCCCCAGCCAGCGGATCGTGATGAGGTCAAGGCCACAGTTAGCCAGTTTAGCCAAGAGGTGATCATGGGATACCGGATCAAAGGCTTTTTTAAAGTCACGATATACAATGTCTATCTCTTCCCCCTTGTCCAGGTGATAAGTCACCTGGTCATAAAAGGAAATGAGATTGGTCAAGCAAGACCTACCCGCAACAACCCCATGCTGAGTATCCCTCAGGATATTGCCTTCAGCTAGTCTGTTAAGGATGGCCTCCTTGATAATCTTTTCCAAGACCTTCCCCAGGATAGAGGTCAGGCTGATGGGCCTGTAGTTTGCTGGATCTACTTTCCTCCCTTTCTTGAAGATAGGCACAGCATTGGCCTTCTTCTAATCATCGGGCACTTCACCAGAGCGCCAAGAGCTCTCAAAGATCCGTGTCAGGGGCTGAGCTATGATGCTCACCAACTCCCTAAGTACCCTTGGTGTAACCTGTAGGTTACACCCAAGGCCTTTCCTGTTGCCCCCTATAGCTTGTACTTCCTCCAGGTCACTTGCTTCCCCACTTACCTTACAGTCCATTCATCCAGCCTTCCTTAGCTTGCCTGTGAGAATGTTGTGAGAGACCAAATCAAAAGCCTTGCTAAAATCAAGGTACACCACATCCTCCAGTCTCCCTGGATCCACAGAGCCAGTCACCTTGTCATAGAAGACAATCAGGTTGGTCAGAGATGACTTGCCCCTGGTGAATCCATGCTGACTGTTCCTAATCACCTTTTTGTCCTCCAAGTGCGTAGAAATGGATTCCTTGAGGATCTGCTCCATGATTTTTCCAGGGACTGAGGTGAGGCTGACTGGTCTGTAGTTCTCTGGATCCTCCTTTTTCCCTTTCTTTAATATAGGCACTATGTTTTCCCTTTTCCAGTCATCCGGGATGTAGCGGGCAAACTGAGTTATGCTAAGGCTTTTTAGCCATGGTTCAGACCCTCCTGGAACTAAGCAACAAAATTAAACATCTGCCTTCTGTGTCACTGGGAGATGTGAGAGCTGTGATTGGGCACTAGGTGAGCAAGGCACCAATCCCTTGGCACTGTGTCTGGCACATTCCATATAGGGAAGCTGTTGTGCCTTGCTCACCTAGTGTCCAATCACAGCTCTCACATCTCCCAGTGACACGGAGCAAGCCAATATGGAGGTATGAGCAGGCTGGAGACAGGCCTGTTAAAAGTCTCTCGGGATCAGAGGGGAGAACAAGGGGGCTGTTGTATTGGATGTGTGTTATAGACCACCAGACCAGGAGTACGAGATGGATAAGGCTTTCTTCAAAAAACTAGTGGAAGCTTCCCAGTCAAAGGCACTGGTTTTCATGGCAGGTTTCAATCACCCTGACAGCTACTGGGAGGGTCACACAGCAGGATAAAGGCAATCTAGGAAGTTTTTGGAGACCGTTAGGGACAACTTCGTGGTGCAAATGTCGGAGAGGCCAACCAGGGGCCTTACTCTTCTTGATCTGCTGCTCACAAATGTTTGGTGTTGGTGAGGAATGTAGTAATGGATGGCAACTTCAGCAGCAGTGACCACAAGACAATTGAGTTCAGGATCCTGAGGGAAGGAAAGAAGAAGAGCAGCAGAGTAAGGACCCTGGACTTCAGAAAAACAGACTTCAACTCACACACACCAACTGCTGAAACCTCCTTAGCCTGACGAAGGGTTTTTGAACCTGAAAGCTTGCTTAATAACTATTCTCCAACTATTTGGGTTGGTCTAATAAAAGATATCAAATTCACCCAAGGAACCTTGTCTGCCAGACTTCAACTCATGCAGGGAACTGATGGGCAGGATCCCCAGGGAAGAGGAGAAAGGAAGCCAGGAGAGCTGATGGTACTTTAAAGAAACCTCATTGAGGGCACAGGAACGACCCATCCTGATGTGCAGAAAGACTAACAACTAAGGCAGAAGACCAACTTGGCTTAGCAGGAAACTTCAATGAGCTGAAAGACGAAAAGGAAGCTTATAACGGTGAAAACTTGGACAAACTACTAGGAAGGAGTATAAGAGTATTGCTTGGACATACAGGGATGAAATCAGGAAGGCCAAAGTACAACTGGAATTGCAGCTAGCAAAGGACATGCAAGGTAACAAAAACAGTTTCTACAAGTATGTCAGCAACAAGAGGGAGATCAGTGGTCCCTTCCTGAATAAGGGAAACAACCTAGTAACACATGTTGCAGGAAAGGCTGAGGTATTCAATGCCTTTTATACCTCAGTCTTCACAGGTGAAGTCAGCTGCCAGACTACTGCATCTGCACCAAGACCTGAACTATTCAACCTTCATGCTCCAGGAATTACTCCTCACTAAGACAGAGGTGGCTAATCTGTGGCATGAGTGTCACAGGCAGCCTTCATGTGGTACATGTCAGATTAGTGCAGGGAGGAGAAAACAGAGCAGCAGATCATGCATTTCTTCAGTAACATGTCCAAAATTCTCTTGACATTTCATCTCTCTGATGCCTCATAAATTAAAGATATATCAAGCTAGCAAAATATGGGACAATCTACTGAACCTCTTGTTCAAATACTAGGCGCAACAATGTTCACTTACAGGAAGGAAGAATAATTTCCGATAAACAGGGTACTGGTGACATTCTTTGGCTTGTGTTGTTCGAGAGAGACTTAATTTCAGATTTAAGGCCAGAGACAGCTGCATTTATTAACAGTATATTATTCACTGGTGCTTTTAGGACTGTTGATTTTTTGCACCGCTTGTGGGATATGCAAGAGATAAAAGCCACACATCTTGCCTTAAGGGCTCTCTTCATAAATTATGCAACCCTGATTCCATAGATCTCACAAATGATAAGGATCTTTATTGTCCTGTAAAATGTTCCTAATCTGGTTTACGTAACAAGAGCTAAAACTTGACATTCACTTGCTGCTTCTTCAATGGCCACAACATTGTGTGTGAATCAGACAGTCCTGCTACACTAGCAAGGACAAAGGCATATCAACTTAATAAACAGCAGGATCTATTCTTACAATGTTATATTGAATCTCATAATACTTAATAGAACTTTTAAGGGCTGTTCCTTAAGCATCTTATGAATGTGAGAAGCTCTGCTTTAATTAAAAAAAAAAAATTTCTATCACTCATGGTAGCAAAGATAATAATTGTATCTAGCAGCTCAGAAGCCTGGAGGCAAAGACAAACCCAAAATGTGATGTTGAAATGTTAGTTTCTTCAGAGTAGGGGTGACCTACAATATTTAAATACTTAAGTTATTCATCTAGTATTGCCAACCTCATCTGCAAGACAGGATGTTGTATGACAGCATTGCCCTTTTTGTTATTTTAAGGCAGGAATATCAAACTCATCTAGCCAGAGCCAGATGAGTGATGCAGGGCTGGTCCACAGCCCAGATCAAGCCAAAATGACCCATAGACTCCCCTTTCCCCCCACACCACACTGGATCAAGCACCTGCAGAAGCTGCTTCAGGAAGATCTACGCTGCGTGTGACACGTATCCTGGAGCCACTGGGACCAGTACTACATGCAGCATGCATCCCAACATGATGGCCCCAGCAGCTAGTCTGGACTGCATGACAGTGCCTGCTCTAACCAGTCTGGAACATGTGTTGCTGCATGCAGTGCCTATAAGTGCCATGTGAAGTGCTGGTACTGGACTGGCTGGATCAGGTGTGTGCAGTGAGGTTCCCAGAGCAGCTAGAATGGGTGCTGTGTGCAGCACACATCCAGACCCCGCCTACAGGGCTGGTCTAGGTCAATTCAGACCAATGGTTACACCAGGGGCCAGATAGTAGGGCTCTGCAGGCTGAATCCAGGCCACAGGTTTGGCACCCCCCCTTTAAAGGTAAAATGACTGGAGTCAAGTTAAAAGATTCTTAAGGCCAAGATCAGGCACTCCACAGAAAACCATAAGGCTGCTTTTTAACATCTTGTAGAAGGACATAGCTCATGGTGATACGAAGCGCAGCTTGTTACTTAGATTCCCCCTAGGGCTGACTTAAGGTTATGGCTACACTGCATAATTTACTTAATGTACAGATAAATGAGGTAGCTCTAAATGAAGTAACTTGGATACCAAGAACAAGAAAGCCACATCAGTGTGGAGATCTGTACAGTTTAATTTACCCTAGTTCTTAGTCCAAGAAATGCGATTTCTCAACAGGGCAAGTCAGCATGGAGTTCTGCTTAGATCAGTGTGTGTCTTAATACTGAAATTAGTATAAATGTCCTTGCTCTATCCTGTGCAGCATCACATAATGTAAATATCTCCAGGACCAGTTTAGAAACAGGAGACTATAAAAGTGCAGTGTGTATGAGATGCAGAAAGTGATTTTTAATGCTTCACAAACAGCATACAGAGAGAGGCCTGCTCTGAGGCATTCACATTCTAAATACACTAGGCTGTCTCAGCGTTTGATAACGTATCTTGAATTCCTTTGCTTTTTATCTTTGGATTATCCTTAATGCCCAACCACAGCAATGCTCACTAGGAGTAGAAATCTGCGTTCTGTAAACTGCCTTACTAGTCTCCCTTTTGTTGTTGCTGTCACCACAAAGGATTTGTTCAATCATGAAATCCATACACAACATGGACTTTGACAGTATAATCTGAATCTGCACATTACACAAATATGGTATTTTTTATTTCAGAAGAACTGCTGAATGAATGTAGGTATTTAGCATCAAGTGTGGTCATGGCATAGTTAAAATTGCAATTTATTACTTATTATCTTCAAAAGTTATAAGCTCACCAGAAGCACTTTACTGCCAGCTTAAATAAAAAGTTACATGTGTTATTGCTTGTATAATAAGCCTTGCAAAATCTTGAATGGAACTTGATATTTGTACTGGCAAAGTACACTGTGTGAAATATCAAAGAAATACAAATCTGGCTGATTAGGAAATTAATCTTGAATTTGAAATTATAGAGAAAATATTTAAAATATACAACTTTTTGTGGGCTTTAAAACATTGTCCTCAAATACAGCCAGATTTTAACCATCCAGACTGGTGCACATCACAAAGGAAACAATAAATGTTTCTATATATGATGTGTTTTCTGTATTTAAATAAAATCCACTGTAGCCTGGGTTCAGTGAGACTATGGAAATGTAAACAAACAGTATTTACTCACATGTCCAAATTCTTTATATCCCTGTAATTCAGACTTTCAACCTCTAAACACTCCCTATTCAATAAAGTGGTTAGTCCTAGATAATGTGCTATGAATTAAAGCTCTCATAATGAATTGGTTTAATAAGTTTAGTCCAAAGGAGAGAATGAAAGGGCATACATTTTGTGTAAACTTAACTTACCATAAGATTACAGCATGTTCCTAAATTAAAATTAAGTTAAATAAATTAGGTATGAATTATTTTTATGGGGTTGTAGCCTTCAAATGTACTTCATATAAATAAGTAAAAATGAAGTACAGTAGAAGCTTAATAAACTATTAAAACCAAACAAAATCATACCCTTTATTAAGAGTTACCCTTTATACTACTTTTTTATTAAATGCAAAGCAAATAAAAATATATAAGAAAAAGTGGCAAACATTCAATTCATATTTATAAAAAGTATCAAGTCATACAGTTGGGCTGGCAATGATACTTAAAAGGCAAAAATCATATACATATATAATATAAATCTATGAATATAACAAACAAGGGATAGAAACATTATATAAATAAGGTGTGTTTAAATATTTACAGTTATACAGAAACTAGCCAAAGTGGTGCTATAAGAAAGAAATATTGTCTGTTTATAAAAGATATTATAAATTTGCATACATACATATGCATTACACTAATAGTTCTTTAACTTATGCATTTCATATACTAGTTATTAATTTTAGATCTATTTGCATAAAATCATTTAAAAATATGACTATTTTGGATTTCAAGTCACAGGAAAAGCTATTAGTATAACAATAGAAAACCCCTAGCTCTGACAACGTCAGCCAGCCTCCCTGCCCTTCAAAATTTTGTCTCTGGCTTCTTGCTTCTAGGAACAAGGAAGACATTGCCATCTCTTGTTTGCTGCAGTGAGTACTCATTAGGAGAGTAAGGCTTTCCATTTTCATCACGTAACATGCTGAAGACCTCAAGATACAAGGTGCTAAGCTGCTTCTTCATTAAGCGGAGACTTTTGTCATTCTCTCCCTTTTCTTTAAGTAATTTCTCTTTTTCATCCTTGAGATGGCCCAAGTCTTGCTCCAGTTCCACTATGTTTTCCAGTTTCCTTTTACGGCAATTTTGAGCAGCCACTTTATTCTTGCCTCTCCTGCGTATATCTCTAATAAGCGCAAGTTGGGCTTCATTGAACTGCTCCTTAGACATCATTTCATTGAAATCATCCACAGGGAGGTTGATGATTTTCTCTACAGGGAAAGGGATATGCAGAGCTTTTGCTCTTTGCTCATCTCTTGTGAGATGAGCTTCAAGGTGGCCAGAAGACTTGTCTTTTGTAAATGGAGCTTTAGGGTGGCCTGGGCTGGCAGGTAGCTCTCCCTTTGGTGTGTTTACACATTGCAAATCAGACTTTCGAGTGCTTGGCCCCAAGGCAGGAGACATTTGATCATGGCATTGCAATGAATACACATTAACATTGCTCTGTTGCATACTTCCAGGTGCACTGTCCGTTTCTTCCATTTCAGAATCACTGTACCCAAAAGTTTTATCTCCACAGACAGATGATTCACCAGAGTATTCAGGTGATGCTGTGCTAGGACTTGTGTTCAGGGAAATACCAGAGTCAGAATCATTACCTTCTGCGGCACTTCCAGAAAGGTCACTGTTGAAAGCTTTACAAAGGGAGAAGTCTGCAAGATCAATGGGTTCACTAAGAATATCATCTAAAGATTGGCTGATAACATTTGGGGCTGCTGTGTCATTGCTCACCTTTGTATCAATAAAGGTGGAATAGAAATCTTCACATAAGTCAGACCTTGAAGAGGGAGTAGTATTTGAAGAGTTCACTCTCAATTGGCTGAGGTCTTCTGGTGGTAAGATGCTAGAAAAGGGACCCTCCTCAAAAGCATCAAGGAAATCAGGATTGCAGGTAACATCTTTATCCGTTATAGATAACGAGTTGTAGAAGTTACAGTTATTGTGCATCTCTGCTGGCTTGGCTTCCGGGCTTGTGAAAGCGTTCATTATTTGAACCAGGTTATCATTTTCAATGTTAAGGCACTATATGGGAGGGGAGGGAAGGAAAGGAAAGTAACAAAAGCTTAGCAATAATGGATACATTGATATCAAAACATTTTGATACTAATATCTAACATCATTGCTAGATTTCATAAATATAAAATTATCCTTAAAAAGTCAATGTACACATAAAATTGCTATGACACAATGATAGCTTACACGGCCATAGCATATTTCTAAGATCATTCTTAGAAATCAACATCATTAATTGATTAATTATTTGGATGATGAGATCAAGCACACACTTAGCAAATTTGCAGATGACACCACGTTGAGTGAAATTGTAGACATTCTGGATGTTAAGGCTAGGATCCAGAATGACCTGGATAGAGTGAAGAAATGGTCTGCAATCAATGAGATGAGACTCAACAAGGGCTAGTGCATAGTCCTGCATTTGGGATGGAATAACTGCATGCACATATACAGACTGGAGAATGGCTGACTAGGTTGCAGTAATACAGAGAAGGACCTGGGGGTTATGGTGATTAAGTTGAACATGAGCCAACAATGTGCTCTTGTTGCAGGGAAAAGTCAACAGCAACCTGGGTTGTATTAACAGAAGTGTCACTTGCAAATCAAGGGAAGTGATTCTTCTGCTCTCTTCAGCACTGGTGAGGCCTCACCTGGAATCCTCCATCCAGTTTTGGGCCCCACACTTCAAAAAAAAGACGTGGACAGTTTGGAAACAATCCACTGCGGGGCAACAAAAATGATCTGGGAAACAAGACTTATGAGGAAAGACTGAAAGAATTAAGATTATTTAGCCTGAAAAGAGATGATTGAGGGGGATTTGAGAATAGTCTTCAAATACTTGAAGAGCAATTATATAGAGGATGGAGATGGATTTTTTTCTGTGGCTGTAGGGAACAGAACTAGGGACAATGGCCTCAAGCTGCAGCAGGGGAAATTTAGGCAGGAGACTAGAAGGAACGTTCTGTGTATGAGAGTTGTCTGGCATTGGAGCAGGCTACCTAGAGAAGTTATGGAATCTCCATGCTTGGTGACTTTCAGAAACAGGTTAGACAGATGTTTGGCTGGGATGGTTTAGTCAGAAATGATCCTGCCTTGAGCAGGGTGCTGGACTAGATGACCTTGTGAGGTCCCTTCCAGCCCAACTTTCCTATGATCCTATGATAATATATTCCATTATATGAAACATGGATGTAGCCCTCCTGCTGTGGTAAAATTGTCAAGATGGAGCTGGGGTGCTGCCAAGTTTGGGTACACCTAAAGAACTACTGCTAGTAGTAGGATTACTAAAAAGACTCTTTGATCCATAAAGCAGCTGTTTGATGCAGTAAAATTAAATTTACTATAGAAAACAAGTAGTAGTGACATGGAACTTTACAAACATTATTTTACCCCACATACTTTTAGTTAAGTTGGTTAACAGGCATAAGTACAGAAGTATATTACATTGATGGGCTTTCATTGGCAACGAAACAAACATTCTTTCCAGTAGGGTAGTAGTATCTTAACATTGACTGAAGGAAGCTGATATCAGTGTGCCTTCTGTTTCTGGAGAAGGAGGCAATTACCAAAATGATTCTGTTTCTCTTATAAAAGGACTACACACTGATTACTTAACTTGTGGTTAAACAAGGCCTACACTACAGTTTACAAGACTGGAGACAAGACTGAGTTGGCCTTTTTCTTTCCTGTACATCATTCACCTTTAGGTATCTTGCTTCTGTCTGAAAATGTAGGGTTACCAGAACAATAACATTAGAGAGATTTTCAGTTTGTTTCCTCTATTTATTTTGCCATTTCCACAGTTGTCCATTTCCCCAATATCTGATGTGTACAAAATATCTACTACGAAAATTAAAAATGAATAAATAAAATGAGGGTTTTAAAATACACAAAAATTAGCAACAAATATTTAGAGGCAGAGTAAATGTAGTACTGGCACTGCTTTCTAAATCATTTGTAAGTGGTTTGATTTCAGTTTGATAGAGTCTCTTTCAATATTGCACTGCAGTATCCAAAACAAGGTAACATCATGCTGCTGCATAATCATTGTTTCCCAAGCAATAATTAAAAATAATCCAGATTTAGCTTTTGCAGTACAATTTGGATAAAATCCATTATAGGGGTGCACCGATAAAGATTTTCTTGGCCAATAAGGCATTTTAAAAGTATTGACATAAATGAACCTTTTTTTTCTTCTTTTTTTTTGGCAAATTCCAGCAGCCTCTTGAGTCTGATGTATCAGCATCCCAGAGCTTAAAAATGGGGGTGGTGGCACTTGAACTAAAGCTCATTCAATTAATGAGCTTTAGTTTAAGTGCCACCACCCCCATTTTTAAGCACGGGAGTGCTTTTAAACAGAGCAGAGCTGAGTGGGGTAAGGGCGAATGCAGGCTGCCTGCTGTTTGCTCGGGGCTCTCTGCCCTGCTGCCTTTGCCCTGGAAGTCCCATGCTGGCTGTGCACCCCCTGCTCACCTGGCAACATGGGGCACAACTCGTCACCCCCCACCTGCTGCCAGGTGGGCAGGGGGCATGCAGCCAGCCTGGGGCTCCCAAGGGAAAGGCAGCAGAGCGGAGAGCCCCAAGCCCACAGTGAGTAGCCTGCATCTGCTCTGCATACATATCTAGGGGCATACATGCCTCCCCCAGGGATGCGCGCAGTGATAGGGAGCCACTCCCCCACACCCTCTAGATAAGCTGCCCGTGGCTTCATCCCACTCCCTGCCCCAGTCCCAGGTTCCATGTACTGCCCTGGCAGGGTAGCACCCCCAGCCCCACTCCCTCCCTCACTGTGGAGGCCTTGATCTGCCCCCCCTCACCCCTCCCCTATGCCCATTCCCCTCCGTAGACTTACCTGCAGAGAGTTGCTTTCCACACTGCCCAGCAGTATTCCTAGCCACATGCATGCGTGCAGTCATGCATGTGCATGCAGCACCCCCTGTATTTCACTCCTAGCAGCCCCAAGCAGGACCCCTTGCAGGCTAGAACACTGCCAGCCTGCAAGGGGAAACCTGTTGTTTCCCAAGGGAACCCAGGCATTTTGGGACTGCAGCCAGTGCCCTGGCCAGAAGGTATAATTATCGGTAAACATTAAATCAGCTACAATGGCCAAAAAAAGCCGATAACTGATAATGTCATTTCCCCTTTTATCGGCGCCAATCTGACAGACAACCAATACAACCGGTGAACCTCTAAAATACAAGGATCTTTAATAGATTACTTGTATAATTGGGAAATCTGTTGAAAAAGCTTTCAGGCATCAAGTGGCCTTCCAATATTTTCTAAAGCTTCTCTCCCTAGCTGGAAGTTAAATGCAAATCTAAATGTATGTATTTAAAATTTTTAATTCGCTCATATATAAACCATATATTCTTTCCCCAATACTAATTAAGCATCATACCAAAAATACTGTTAGAGAAGCATTTGGGGGAAAAAAATATATAGTTGATATAGATAGGATCGATAAATTTAGAAGTTACTGACTTTTTCGCAGGTTGGACTTTAATCATGACAGTGCCGTTAACAGGTTTATGAATTTAATACAGGTCCAGAACTGATAGAAAAGGAAACATCATGTCTGGGATGTGTTTGCTTGTGACCCCATTTAAAGAACCCATGTCTTTGAAGTCTCCACTGTACCTGGATGAAGCATATTTTTAATTAGAAGATCCATTTACTTTATGACATCCAACACTGATTTACAAAAATGCTAAATACCAGCTCGACATGCCAATTACCTACCATCCCTTAAAAAGGTTACTGCCACTGTTCATATTTCTCGGAGGTATTCTCCTTGAATGCCCTCCTATTCCTTCATTAACCCTTACCTGTAGTTCTGCAATGGACAATAATTCTTCCCAAACTTGATTTATGTTTTGTGTGCTGTCTCCATCAGTGACCGGGGATTGAAGGACAGATGCCTCGGGTGGCTGAGTCTGATTAGGACTAACAAAGATTGTGTTGCTATCAACCGGAGCAGGAACCAGTGATTGAAACGCAGCTGAAGAAACCTGGAATTTAAAAAATAAAGCATACAATCCAATCTTGCATGACGTACAAGCTGTTCTTAGTGCTGTCTGCATTAGTTGTTTACTAAATCCACATGTATCCCTTCCAAGAGTAATTTATACACATATTTGCTAGCTTCTGCAAATGTATAATTTAAAAGAATTTCCAAGAAAAGTGGCTTTATAATAAGAGAAAGAGAAAACACTCCAAACAAACTGTCCAAGGGCCTGCCTTCACTGGAAGGGTTAGCTTGCAGCACATTTAGTTAATAAATTTGTGTAAAGCAACTTGAATCTATTAACTCAAGCTATCTGTTAACAGTTGAGTGTGAACATAATGCAAAACACCACTCTAACACAGTAACTGGGTCAGCAGTTGGTGAGTTTTGGTCACTCAACATGCTGCATCAATACTGCTCAAGTGTCAGCCAGCACTCAACCTTCAACCCATCCACCTGAGAGGTCAGCTACCTTGGGTTTAATGCTCCACTTAACTGGAGATAGAGATTTTTGCCTGTGGATAGGAGTCTGGTTAAGGGGCAAAATTCAAAATCTAGCTTGAGCTCAAACTGAACTGCAGACTGAAGGCAAATTATTGTTACCTTAAAAAAGAAGAAAGAAAAGAAAAAAGTACCGACATGAAACGCTGTACTAAGCATTTACCTCATTATCATCTACAAATGAAAAAGTTTCTGCCAGGAGTTGCATGCAGTCATCAAAAGACAAGGCATCTGCTTCTGATTTTGAAGTATGTGTATTCTAGATAGGAACATTATGGAAAAGCATATTAGCTTATTTTTAGATGACTAAAGATCTTCAACTATAGCAAATACAGAGTAAACTTTAGTGTTAACCATTAGTTTTACCATCACTTTTTATTCATGAAAACTGTGTACACACACACACACACACACACACACACACACACACACACACACACACACACACACACACACACACACACACACACACATCCCCCCAGTATAAATGAGAAATACTGCTTTTTTTACCTGTGAAAAACTGATTGGCGCTCTAGTATTTTCTGACTCAATGTGCTGCGTTGGCTGAATGGGAACAAATTCACCTGTTTCTTCATCTAACTGCAACTGAGCCAATAGTGCTTTTTCTTGCTCTTTTTGAAGCTGTTCTTGTCTCTCCTTTTCCAGTTTCTTTTGCTTCTCAAGTTCATATTCTTTCTTTCGTTGACTTAAATCAAAGACTTCACGTCTTGCCCCAAGATCTATATCTTGCCTCCAAAGGATGTCAATCAAGTTCATGTCCTATAATTGAAATAAATTAGTTTTAAAAGGCAGCCTACATCATAGCAAAACTCATTTAAAACAACACATCAGGACAATTCTAAACAGGTAAACTCATGTCACTGAAGTGTGTTAATTTAATCCTACCAAATTCCCTAAGCAAAACATGGTTCTAAAATACCTTAATCTTTTGTATTAATTACATGAACAGACTGGTTTCTTATTGTTGCAAACATTCTCACTCTCTCTCACACATGCACACAGAGAAATATTTTCTCATAAGGAGTATCAATAAATCAGCACAGTACAGATGGAATTGTTAAGAATGCAGTTTGGGTAACATGATTACATGCCAACCAGCCAAAAGAGCAGAAGCAACTAATTCCTTCCTAAATTAGCTATTAGAAAACATGAAGATAAAGGAGGGATTAAGGGATCTATGATTTACTTAAGAAATGTTTTCCTCAGGAAAAGAAAGGCACAGGATTGAAAAGCGCGGAAATGAAAAAAGTGCACTAATTTTACAAGAACATGCAATTGGGTGAATTCTTTTTGTATACTGGCATAACATTTTCAAGATGACTACAGATATACTGCAAAATGCAGGGTAAAGAAAATAGCTATTTCTGTTCATTATAGAATAAATTTAAAAAGATTTGTTACTTCATGCTAGTAAAAATTAATATTACTTACAAAATTTGGGCAAAACCCGGTTTAAAGAGAGGCCATTGTACACACGGAAATATGCAATAAATAAACAAAAACAACTGTTTGTAATTTAGCCTTAGATTATGTTAACTATATAAGAAACCTGGATTTTTATAATTCGTGGGTGTCAAATTTTGCTAACCTTTGCATTATGGCTCTTCACAGGTAGCTAGCTATACAGAACTATGAGATTGGAAATGAGATATTCTCATGCATATTTAATTTGCAAAGTGTAACTCTATCAGATCAAAGGATACAACTAAAGTTCCACTATTCAGAAAAAGCTATTTGGTTAGCAGATTTTGTTTGGTTACATTTTCCCTTTTAGTTAATGAAAACTACATAAATATTTATTTTTCAAGGGTTTAAGCATTCCACATTTTAAAGGTCAAAACTTTGGGTATTTTCTAGAATAAACAGTCTAAAATCTTAACACATAACCAAGCATTACATTAATTGAGATGCTAGAACATTTAAGATATGTGATGCTTGTATTTGTAATACAGATATATTTTAAAAGTCTGCATGTATGTTTCAGATGGAATTCCATTTTCCCCACAAACTACATCTGTAAACAGACTAAATGTTTAGCCCTAGGCAGCTGCACTGTTTTCACGTGCCAGCCCTTATGGAATCAAATTGAAATTGCTTCAGTTCAGACAGCAATCCCAAACCTAATATAGTTTGCCTCGCCACAGCAGGACACCAAAACTTCAAACTATCTTCAGATCGAGGAGCACATTAATGTAAACATAGATCAAACCTCCTTTCTAAAAATAATTCTAAAAATACCTTTCTGTCAACTCCATGGCCAAAGGCATGTGCACCTATTTTCAGATACAAATCAGTTCAGTAGTCTAATCTACCATTGAAATTTCCCTGTTTTACTTTATTGTCCACTGTTTCATTTTTATCAATCGTATCATCATATACTAGATTCTGTTTTAATGTTGTTTAACCTGATAGAATGTACAATCTTATTATATTTTACTATTTAGCAAAAATAGTAAACTCTATCAATTTTATTATTATATATGTTTGTTGTTCATTTTATCTTCACAAAAGGTGTAAATAAACTACTACTAAGGAATAGAAAGAATTATTTCTACTAGTTATTTTAAAACTGATTTGGCAGGCTAGTTAGTATTTCCTCATGCTTTACAGCTTGTGTAGTTCTAAATCTAAGGCATATTTAATATACCTTGCTGTAAGAGACCAAATCCTGCTTTAACGGCCAGCAGTGAAGAAGCTGAAATAATTACAGTGGATGTCCAATATACTGTTTGGTCTTTCCAGATTGGCAGAGTAAAATGAACTCATTAAGTTCTGCAGTAATTGGAGATATTACAATATGGTATACGTTCATTAAGGGCCAGTAGTTTACCAGCTGCTCACTCTCTTCTCCTGCAGCAGATCTGAAAATGCTTCCTAGTCTCAGAACATTTGCAATATGCTCTAGATAAAATTGCAGGATCTGGATTTTAGGGCCTATTTCTGAATTATTCATTTACAAGCACCATTACAAATTGTGACTCAAAAGCTTTTTTTGCGTGTTATGCATGAAAACAAGAATCAACAGAGCTTTTTCTCCCTAGCCAACAACTGGAATAGGAGAACTATTAATCAGTTTCAATTTAAGTTATAAAAACAAAAACTGGTCAGGAGACATTTGAGGGAAAGTACCATGCTTTTAATCTGTAGATAGATTCGGTAGAGGTATCAGCCATATTGTTTAGGCCACTGATTCTCAACCAGGGCACTGCGGTTGAGATCTTTTCAAGACTACAGTGAGGTGCCACACAATGCTAGCACTGTTAGGTGTGCAAACATGATTTACCACAGATAAACCCAGAGATTTCACATTGGAATCCATAGTATCAAAAACAGTCTGACCTGTTCTGATCTTTGAACTCTCTGCAACAGAACTGTTCTAATGTTTTTCTGTAGTCTTTCAAAAAATTGAAAATTAAGAACTGGCATTTTCTGAGTGCCCTGAATCTATAAAAATTGGGAACTACTGGTTTAGGCTTTTATATTCAAAATAAGGAGTGATGGAACGGATCAATCATTGGATGCAAGATCCCCAAAGAAATCCCAGCTGCTTAAAAAAGTGGCACAGACAATTCAGTAAGCCATTTTCTTCTGAAATAACATGAAAGGAATGCAGAAGCATAGTATCAGGGGGTCTCCTACTTGCTGTCTTTTGAATAACAAGTCATGGTACTGACCCTGTTAAATCCTAAATCTCATCAGAAGTTCTCACAAAATGCAAGTTAGCACATAGGTCCTGAATACGTTCCAATCTGTTATGCTGCCCATCTGACTTCTCCCTATTCAAAACTGCTGTATAGTGTTCTAAGTTTCGCTAAACAGTTGCTGCGTTTCATTTTGGAAGTGGTTTCTTGTCAGGGGTACATCAATATATATACAGAATACCTATTCTGAAAAGATCTAGACACTTAGGTAGATAAAATTAATTCTGTTTGTATGGCTGATAAAAGGGAATAGGGATTAGTTTGTATAAATGGTTCTATATAAAACATAATATAGTTATCCTTCAACACTGACCAAAATTCAAGTAAATTCTGTTTAAAAAAAAAAGGGAGGGAGTGGGGCAGGTTTTTCCACAGAAGTTATTTTAGATGCGAAGTATCTGTGCAAATTATTTAAATCCAGACTGCCTTTAAATACTCTTATCTGTATTTTAATCCTATAAACTAATGATTTTAACATCATTGTCCCTTTCACAAACGTCTGGACATTATTCCAAAGCCTCAGGTCACAATCAGGATAGCACCTGAAATAATCAAAATCTCAGTGATTGGGTACAACCTGCAGGTGACAGGTTAGGAAGGGTTGAAAACTGCATTACAATTTAAAGCAAAGAAAACCTAAATCCTGCATTTCCGCACATTTTCCCCAAAAAGGTTAAGTGTTCAATCAACTTTACACACAGAAATATATGTTTGTCATATATTCAGTTGTTACACTACAATTATTATAAAAAGTAATGATGTATTTTGTTTTTATTTTGCGTGAGTTATTCTTTAAAAATTAAGTATTTTAATATGTCTGGATGAAAGACTTTTTGCACATTTATAAAACATGTTAGAGCCAAGATGTCTCATGTGGAAGTGCAGAAGAGGACAAGAGGTGCACACTAATGTCCAAACTAGATTAAGATACCACACACCATCTAAATAGCATGTATACATGTCACTCCTGCATTTCAGAGCCCTGCTTACCACTTCCTCAATGTAAAGGGTATTTACTGGAAGGGCTCTCATGGTTTATCATGTGATTTACTTCACAAGTAGCTACTTGTTCTTTCCTCGGTTGCATAAGCTCTTGCATCACAGCTAAGGAAATTATTACGCTAGCAATAGCTAAAAGGAGACATGACCTAAGGATGCAAGGTCTTCTCAGCATAGAGTAAATAGTCTATTAGTTGCACTTGTTTTTACTTTAAAATATTTAACTTGTTTAGGCTAAAGGCTCAATCTTGCTCCCATTAACATTAATGGGAAAACTCCTCTGTATTTCAAGGGTTCAAGATTGGACCTAAAGCATCAAAAATTGTAAATTTTACGTTGCCAAAATACCTTCTAGGGGAAAAATACTAGGGATAACTATTCAGTGTATGCTACATCCCATCATATGCTGTAGTCCAAGAATTTTATGCTTCCAGGGTAATTATTTAGCACCTTTGAAAATCAGAACAATGATTTTTGGCATTTTCTTTACATTTCCATAAATGCAGGGAGAACCACTATTCAAAGTTACTTTCTTTCCTGTGCCCTATGCAGCAAATGGTACCTCACACTGACTATTTGCTTTTTTGTTCATTTAGTGATATGCTGTTCCAGTCTGTTCCAAACCATACAACTAGCTTCGTTTGGACTTATAAAGGCAGTTTTAATAAGATAAACATAAATGTTAAACAATTCACATTAAGCCACCATCTGGCCCCCAATGGAAATTTTCATGTTTTAGATTTACATATCAGCATTTGCCATCTGGGTAGTCTGTTACACGTTTAATGTGAAACTCTGACTGCATTGTAAAGTTTGACTATTAACTCTTATTGTTCTTAAGCAAACATATCTGCAGAGGGTAAACAAAGGGGAGAGACCCTATATTCATATTCATGTTATTTTCATGGATTTATTTACACAGACTGGATTTTCAAATTCTTGTGGTTTTTAGAAACTTTTTAAAATCACTTATTTTGGCTTTTTTCTTTTTTGAGAAGACATTTACAGGTAGAGAAAGGCACATCCGATGACACAAGTGCCACCGAGGAAAACAATTTAATAGCTGAAACAGGATTTTCAAACAAACAGTTATACAATTTCATAGATTTCATAGACATCAGGGCTGGAAGGGACCTCGGAAGATCATCCAGTCCAGCCCCCCGCCCAAAGGGCAGGAAGTCAGCTGGGGTCATAGGATCCCAGCAAGATAAGCATCCAGTTTTATCTTGAAGGTGTTCAATGAAGGCGCTTGAACCACCTCCGGTGGCAGGCTGTTCCAGACCTTGGGGGCTCGGACAGTAAAGAAATTCTTCCTTATGTCCAGCCTGAAACGATCTTGAAGTAGTTTGTGACCATTTGACCTCGTCATCCCTTGGGGCGCTCTGGTGAACAAACGTTCCCCCAGATGCTGGTGGTCACCCCTGATAAACTTGTAGGTGGCCATCAGATCACCCCTGAGCCTGCGCTTTTTCAGGCTAAAGAGCCCCAGAGCTCTCAGCCTGCCATCGTAGGGTCTGTTTCCCTGACCTCTGATCATGCGCGTGGCTCTTCTCTGGACTCTCTCAAGCTTCTCCACATCCTTTTTGAATTGTGGAGCCCAAAACTGGACACAGTACTCCAGCTGCGGCCTCACTAAGGCCGAGTACAGGGGGAGAATGACGTCCCGGGATTTGCTTGAGAAGCATCTATGGATGCAAGCCAGCGTTTTGGTCGCTTTACTAGCCGCCGCATCACATTGCAGGCTCATGTTCATCTTGTGGTCAATGATGACCCCCAAGTCTCTTTCTTCCATAGTGCTAGCCAACATAGCACTGCCGAGCCTATAAGGATGCTGCAGGTTTTTTTTCCCCCCCAAGGTGGAGAACCTTGCATTTATCGGCGTTGAACACCATCAGATTCTCATCCGCCCACCTGCTGAGCCTGTCCAGGTCAGCCTGGATAACCTGCCTGTCTTCTGGTGTGGATGCTTTGCCCCAAAGTTTGGTGTCATCGGCGAACTTGGCCAATTAGTAACCAATCTCTTATGACAGAGCACATTGACCATTATTTTTAAAACTGTTCTGAGTGATGAAGAACTCTACTTGAATTAAAAATGGAGAATGTAAATGGAAAGTTAATGGAAACTGATTATCAAAGAATTATGGCATGTAATTTAAAGGAGAGAAAATTTCATGCCCACAAATAAATAAAAAGCAAAGCCTTAGATGAAGGCTGGGCTAACAGGTTATGGAACATACAGAGAAAGGTGGTGCTAAGCTGGGAAAGGAGACCACAAGGACAGGGAAATACAGCACTACCACTGCTTATTAACAGGGAGGATGTCAGAAAAACATCCCATGAATCATTAGCTGTTTCTCAGTAAGTGACTGGAACAGACAGGAAATATCTAGAGCCATGCTTTTTTTCAGGGAGAGGGGAAGGAAGAGAGCAGTCTCCAGGCCAGTACTGGTTCTTCAACATTAAAAGGCAAAGGTGCAGTGCAGAGGAGCCAACTGAAGAATGAGAAGCAGATGGAAGTTTTCTGCACAACTGGTAAAGGAAAGGAGGGGGCAGCAGTTGAGCTCAATAGCTGTCATGGTTGATCTTGTTTTGGAGGTACAGAATCAGTGTTGTTAGCTCACGTGATTTTATCATCACATTACATTTAGTGTTTTAGGTTTTGTTTGGTTTTTAAGGCCCAGATTCTGGAATTCTATAAAAGCTGAGATTTCATTTAATTATTTCTAAAAGATAATCTATGAAACCTCAGGGCCACAGAAGAAAGCTTGAAAATATGATCCCAACAAACCCCAAAGCTTCAAAAGGCAAATACAATAAGCCTGATGTTTATTACTACTTAAAATACATGGGGTTGGGACTCCTGACCCATGATGTTTAAATAGTTGGGGGTGGCAATAAAAAAAATGCTAAATTCCCTGGGAAGTGGAAAGAATTCTTCTGGATGAAATTATTTGATAGAGGGGCACAATTAACTAAGGAAAATGATTAATGAAAAGACAGGTAGCAAAAGCAGGTTACTGTGGAAGAATAAAGATGAATGGCAGTTATATAGAAGCCCAGATTGGACAGTGAAGGAAGTTGTCATCCATGCCATATGAGTAGAGCAAGGTCTCATTTGTAAATGGTGGTGAGCCCAAAGCCCTGACCCAGTCCTGCCACGACAGAGCTGTCTGCTGAACCACATTTTGTTTTACCACATCAGGCAAAGTGAGCATATATCATAACTGGGTTGGCAGATTGAGGGCGCTTCCTTCTGATTTTTTGTTTGAAGCTGAATCCACAACTTGTTCATTACTAGCATTGGCTCCTTGTTTCTTATCTATTCCTTCTTGCCACAGCAGTGCCTGTCTCTGTCTCCGCCTTCTCTCAAAATGTAATTTAAGTATAGGGGTTTCAATAATACACAAGGAGGGGTCCCAGGGTCCTTAAATGAGCCCCAGAGTTAAATAAAATATGTTTCTTGTTAGGTGTTTTAAGTTCCACTCTGTTCAGGTGGATGCTCCAGCAGTACATATTGACCAAAGATCCCAATACATTCCTCAGCCTTAATCTAGACCTTGGGATGCCCTCAGGACCTTTCAAGGGTGCCATAAGGTGGCATACTGTTCCTACTGTTAGGAATCACGCAAACATGATTCACAAGATAAACCCAAAGATTCTGGACTGTTACAGTCTTTTCCGAGTTCTTTGCAACAGAAGAATTGCTCTTATTTTTCTTTAGTCAAAAAAGGAGTGAAAACTAAGAAAATACCTTCTGAGGGATGCTTTAGACTCAAAGCACCCATCAATAGTCTTTCGAGGGGTGCTTGAAGTCTAGAAAGGTTCAGAATCACTGAGATAGACATCTGCACCAAACTCAATTCCTAAAATGGAGGTCTCCATGTATGTGCCACATCCAGTTGAATACTGGGACAAAAAATAATTCTACAGCCAATTTACAACATGTCTAAATGTGTGTTTTAGCTTGCACTTGGTAAGGTAGATATAGTGCAGTGGATTGAGTCTAATCATCACAGACATTCCTAGTACTCCATAGCTACTACTGCAGGCATTTGAACAAAAAAGGTCTTTCTAATTCCTTGGCCAAAAACATAGGCTTATACTGTTTGCCAAGGTATAAATACCACATTCCACAGGACATAGCTCTTGTTATACCCCCGTGGGCTCCCTTATAAATACACAGTTTCCAAGATGTTCTATTATAAATAAACATGTTACCTGGATAACTATTTGTCTGGATTAGACTGAATTCTTATCTTGGGGCTATTCTACGAATGCAGGGGAGAGAGAAAGAGATACCAATTGGCTGGTGAAATTAGTTTGACTTCAAATTAAATATTCCACTCAAATCCTCGATCGGTATTGCCATTCTAAAACCATCAAACTTTGAAAAGTTGATATATTTTATCTGAAACTAATATTATGGGAAAAGTCAAGTTCTGAGTGGAAGACTTCTAATCACAACACACATCCTTCTCATCCAATTCAACAGTCAAAAAAAAGTCAAAGGCCCAGCCCAAGCCCACATGGCCCTCCAGCCTGGTATGGCTAAGACTAGCATCACATCTGACTTCAGAATTTCCAGCCCAAATGGCCAGGTACCCATTTACAGCTGTGTCAACTGGGGCAGCCTTTGGCAAAAGTACAAAGCAAGGCATGAACCTGCAGTTCTGGACACTAACTGCTCTGTAAATCAGACACTAGTTTGGAGGTGTCAATCATACCCCAGAATAGGGAGAAATCTACAGAGCTGCTATATCTGTAAGACAACACAAGTACTAGTGACAAGACATATTTCACGTGCACCTCAGAAAGGAGGTAGGTCAGATTCGGAACCCCGTGGGAAGTTGCTCCCACAGTGGGGAGCAGCCACCAGGCCTGAAGGCACTGCAATACCAGGCCGAGGCATGAAGCAGCTGAAGCAAGTTCTGAGGCCCCCTCCCGGCACGTTTTTGTTGTTGCTGTTGTTGTTTTTAAAGTGGTAGAATCTCCATCCTTGGAGGTTAAAGGCCAGATTCAACAAAGCCCTGGTTGGAATGGTTGATGGTCCTGCTTTGAGCAAGGGGGTTAGACTAGATGATCTCCTGGGGTCCCTTCCAACTCTAATCTCCTATGATTTACAAAAAAATTTTAAAAGCATGTGTGGGAGACCATGACTACCATTCCAAGGTGACAGAACAAACTTGATACACGGTCCCAATTTCATTTGTGCTTTAGTAGTTTCAAACACCTAATGCCAATAGTAGTCAATAACAAGTGACATCACAGGAAGACAGCCAGAAGGAATAAAAGGGATATAAAAAAGCATTTCCATCTCTTTTGCTTGTTTACATTTTCACACAGCACTATGATGTGGTCATCCTCCTTTTGGTTTTCAGAATAGATATAGGTTCTCTACCTCAATTCCACTCTTTAAAAATGACCTGCATGCCACAAGCCAAATACACGGTCTCATTTTCACTTGCTAGGATATAATGGCAGGGGCAGCATTACTCTTTTCTACAGCTGTCAGCCTCAGAGTTACATATTTCTTTAAGGGTATATTTCTTCTCCAAGTACTGCATTCCCCAAGGATGACATCAGAATTGAACAAAGATAACACATGCAATAGATACATGCAAGAGATTTAGGCCACATGCAAACATTGTCTCTACTAGGAGAGTTGCTTTTCTTCCAGTAGAAACCAGGAGTGTACAGATGCTCAAGATTTCTTCCACACCAAAAATGGCTGCTTCAGGAAAAAAATAACCCCAGAACAACCAGGGCTAAATGGCACCCAGGAGTTTCTCCCAAGAGACCAAACTTCTGTCCATGTACCTTCTGAGAGAAGCTACAGCATAGTGCTCTAGTTTTACAGCATGCTTTCCTCCCTTCTACCCCCGCTCACCTGATGAGTCCCAGAAAACAGTGCATCACTCAGACTGGACTCTACTGCTTCAGCCAAGGAGGGAACCCCTTCACAATCTCCATATTGTGCTGCAGGGAGACTGGCTGACCTAGACTGCGTCACAGGCTATCAGAGCTGTCCTGTGTATGACTCTCATGTGTTACCAGGCAGGCTGGGGAGCTTACATAACATGCCAAGATGCGTGAACAGGGGTCCCCTGGCTACACAATTGCTTGGCATTTGAATATCTGTTTGAGATCTCTGTGTAAGTTTTTCCACTAGAAACCAACCCCCCCCCCCCCCCCCCCCCGACCACCACTCC